>NW_024424453.1:54451694-54667426 GCF_017311325.1 Ursus maritimus | reverse complement strand
AAAATCTTTTAACATTTCCACATGCATAACCCTTGTTCCTGCTCAATATTTGCATCAACTCCATTCCAAAACATTAAAAGAACCCCTCTCTGAAGCAAGGGAGTACTCCCCTTCTCCCCTTTGCACTTTCCCTTGGGATCTCTGTCTCTCTCTCCTTCTGTAAAGTAATTAAGAATACATTTGATGGCCAAGATTTTTTTTTACTTGTTCCTCAGAGGAAAGGATCTTGTGAATATATTTAGAATTAAAAGGACAAAGACTCCAAAATCTGGTACAAAGCAGAAACATGGATCTGACATTGACAATTTTCAGTCTAAACAAGATACTCCCAACAATGGAGACCCAAAGATAAACTGCATTTGCACCGGATCTAGATTATCAAACATTAATTACCTATAAAAGTTTTTTCCCCCAGGCTGCCACCTCCTTAGTTAATTTGGTGTACTTCTTGCCTATTGTAGCCATTTAGCAAGTAAGAAAATCTTGAACTAACAATTAGGCAGCAGTAGCAATTTTCAAGACACATACAAGTCATTTTTGGACCAAGTTTGGATTATTCAAGTTGGTGTTTTTCCATCATCACAGCTTATAAATGTGGATTCCTAGTAGCTTAGATGAGTAGAGCAAGTTATGGTCTCATCACCTTGTGGTCTGTAGGAATGCTGACAACACTGATGTCATCTTTGGCCCTCCATCTTGTTCTCCCCTCTGGCACACAGGTGGTACCATTTCAGGTCACCAGTACAGCTCCTTTGGTGCATGGATGGCACCACTTCAGGCAACTACCTTGTGACCTCACCACCATGCCCCTTACTCCATGAAAGCTGGGGATTAAGGTTTGCATAGCCGTGGAGAATGGGCACAGAGTGGGGGCATCAGGAGAGCTGCGTAGTAAAGCTGCATAGTGGCCTGGATCATCAGTCTCTTTGCCTGGTCCCCCCCGTCAGTAAGTGACCCTGAATAAAACTCTGTGTGAATGGTATGGAGTGGCTTGCTTCATTTTTCAGTATTAAAATGCCCTCTCAGCCTAGAGGATACATTACTGACCCTCCTTAATCTTCTAGACACAGACCCATTAACTTAAATCTGTCATCTGATCACTTAGCCTAACTCTGGCTGTTCATTTCCCAGCTCTGTGTTGTTGGTGCTTGGGGGACCAGGTGAGGGTGAGTGGTTAAATGGGCAAAGAACTGGTCTCTCTTCTAGGACAGCAATACAGCATCATGGAATAGCTTGTTCTGTTTCCATATATTGGAGGTCATAATGTGCCTGTTCATGCACCCATCCACGGGCCCATCCACCCAGCCAGCCAGCCAGCCAGCTAGCCAGCAAACTTCTGAGGTCCCCATGAAGAGCTGGGAGTTCACGGTCTGGCAGAGGAGCCAACAGTCCTACAGTGTTGAAAGAATTTATTTTGAGCAGACTGCTGGAGGCTTGGGACAGTTTGGTAGGTTGGAGGGGAGGATGTAATTTAAATTAAATGACATCATGCTTGAATTTTAGAAGTTCTTTATTGAGATTCAATTTACATACAGTAATATGAACAAATCTTAAGTGTACAGCTTATGACTTCTTGCAAGTGTATACACCCATGTGGCCACCAGAACATTTCCATCATCCCAGAAAATGTCCTTCCAGTCAATCTTCCCAACCCCCTTCCCCCACCCCAAGAGATAACTACTTTTCTGACTTGTTACCAAAATCGGTTTTGGGTGATCTTGTACTTCATAGAAATAGTATGATACAGCATGTACTTTTTTGGTCTACTTGCAGTCAACATGGTATCTGTGAGATTATCAATGTTGTTGCATGTATCTCTATCGTGTCCTTTTTCAGTGATGGGCAGTATTCCATTGTATGAATATGCCCGGTTTGCTTATCCCTTCTACTGCTGATGGGCACTGGGTTTCTAGTTTTTGGCTGTTTTGAATAAAGCTGCAATCAACATTCATGTACAAGTCTTTTTGTGGACACAAGCATTCATTTTGAAGTGAATGAAACATAGGAAGATAAGGAGAATCAACAGATTTTCAGTTACTCGATGTGATGACACCCTTTATAACAGAAATCCAAGGCTGACTGGATTTTGACACAGGCTAAATGTGTCCCCTCTGAGATGCATTATCTCATCTGAATGTGTTCATCACATGAGGTTGTGTGAGGAAATGAATTAATCATGGTGTCTTCAGCTTAGTCACAGATTTCCCTGGGAAGGGAGGCCCTCAATGGGCCCAATTTTTGATTTGTTGGGGGAAACAGAGACCCTTGGGAGTAAAGTTAAGAGATCTCATTCTGTGCTGAGGAGGGGACCGCAGGCTGCCCCACTCCGAGTATGAAGGGGTGTGTGTGTGTGTGTGTGTGTGTGTGTGTGTGTGTTGGGGTGGGGGGTCCTGAATCTTCCTGTTGGTCTGATTCCAGTTTCTGAACAATAGTTAAGGCAGAAGAGGCGATGGTGTGTCCTGCTCCCGTTGCTGAAGTTGGAAGTTGGCAGATCCTCCCGTGCCTGAGGCTCCCCTCTTTCCAGCTGTGTGTATGTGGCAAAACGGGAAGGCCAGTGCCTTGTGACAGACAGTTTAATCTTACCTGCCTGCTGTGAGGTACACTCACCATCCCAGAGAATTGCAAAGTATAAATTGTCTCTTAACACTGATAAACAGTAAGGAGGAGGAAAAAGCCCTGACAAAATATTACAACTTAATTGTATTTCTCAGCTGGGCTCAGGAAATCTGCTTTCTCCTTAGGCTAATGCTATTTACCAAGTCTCCCAGCCCCACAATAATTATTTCTTTAACCCTTGGTGAGACAGCACCTTAGCATGGGACAGGACCGCACTGACAAGGAGGCTTAATGAGGCCATCCCAGGTGTTCAGGTGGGGGAGGCTGGCCTTCATTAGGGCATGAATCACTGTGACTTCTGGCTTCCACCTCGGCTGTGAGGGGGACGGGAGGACAGGCTGCCCCTGAGAATAGAGGCTGCTGGGGAGGGGGTGGAGGTAAGGAGGAAGGCTTTCTGCTGGCCTGGTTTTCTAGTGCACAGGTGTTTGCAATTCTAAATAAATGTGCAGTGTTAGTGCTCAGCAGCTTATCAGCTGAGACTTATAATGAGGTCTGAGCAGGGAAATAAGATTGGCCCTCTCCAGGCACTTGTCATTATGTTGGATGGACCCAAAGTCAGGCCTAATTATGAAAAACAATAGCTGGGAGAACTGACTTTGGGGGTGTGAGAGATAAGGGGGGGGGTGGCCCCCTGTCAGAAATATTGTGTGTTCCAAAAATCCCCCTCCGTGGAATCTGGAAGCTCACTACTGTGAACATTGTCACTTTTTTACTTTGAAAGGTAGGTATTTCATGCATTCTGGAAAGTTTTGAAAAGTACAATAGTTTGAATGTCCATTCTTTTTTTTTTAAAGAAATTTTTTATTATGTTATGTTAGTTACTATATCATACATCGTTAGTTTTTGATGTAGTGTTCCATGATTCACTGTTTGCATATAACACCCAGTGCTCCATGCAATATGTGCCCTCCTTAATACCCATCACCAGCCTATCCCAATCCCCCAACCCCTCCCCTCTGAAGCCTTCAGTTTGTTTCCCAGAGTCCATAGTCTCTCGTGGTTCATTCCCCCTTCTGTTTACCCCCCCCTTCATTCTTCCCTTCCTTCTCCTACCCATCTCCCTGCTATTTCTTATGTTCCATAAATGAGTGAAACCATATGATAATTGCCTTTTTCTGCTTGACTTATTTCACTTAGGATAATCTCGTCCAGTCCCGTCCATGTCGCTGCAAATGTTGGGTAATCATTCTTTCTGATGGCTGAGTAATATTCTATTGTATATATGGACCACATCTTAATCCATTTGTCTGTTGAAGACATATAGATAATAATACGTTTATAGTAGGGGACCTCAACACTATGCTCTCAGCAATAGAGAGATCACCTAAGCAGAAAATCAGCAAAGAAACAAGAGCTTTGAATGATATACTGGACCAGATGGACCTCATAGATATATACAGAACACTATACCCCAGAACAACAGAATACTAATTCTTTTCGAATGCACATGGAACTTTCTCCAGAATAGACCATATACTGAGTCACAAAACAGGTCTCAACCGATACCAAAAGACTGAGATTATTCCCTGCATATTCTCAGACCACAATGCTTTGAAGCTGGAACTCAATCACAAGGAAAAATTTGGAAGAAACTCAAACACTTGGAAACTAAGAACCATCCTGCTTAAGAATGATTGGGTAAATGAGGGAATTAAGAGTGAGCTTAAGCAATTTATGGAAACCAATGAGAATAAAAATACATCGGTCCAAAACCTGTGGGATACTCCAAAGGCAGTCCTAAGGGGAAAATACATAGCCATCCAAGCCTCACTCAAAAGAATAGAAAAATCTAAAATGCAGTTTTTATATTCTCACCTCAAGAAGCTGGAGCTGGAACAGAAGAACAGGCCTAACCCATGCATGAGAAGGCAGGTGATCAAGATTAGAGCAGAGATCAATGGATTAGAAACCAGGAGCACAGTAGAGCAGATCAACAAAACTAGAAGCTGGTTCTTTGAAAGAATAAAGATCGATAAGCCACTGGCCAGACTTATTCAAAAGAATAGAGAAAGGACTCAAATTAATAAAACTATGAATGAAAGGGGAGAGATCACGACCAAACCAAAGAAACAGGAAGGATCATTATAAACTATTACCAACAACTATATGCCAATAAATTAAACAACCTGGATGAAATGGATGCCTTCCTGGAAACCTATAAACTACCAAAACTGAAACAGGAAGAAATTGATTATTTAAACAGACTGATTAATTATGAAGAAATTGAAGCAGTGATCAAAAACCTCTCCAAAAACAAGAGTCTAGGGCCTGACGGATTCCCCGGGGAATTCTACCAAACATTCAAAGAGGAAATAATACCTATTCTCCTGAATGTCCATTCAGAAAGAGTCAGAGACCCAAGGTAGCAGAAGCTTTTCTTCACAGAGCAATGTCCGTTGGTGACTCACAAAGGCCCATCTGGTGGCCTTGGCAAGTGATGGCTTCCTGTTTCACCTGATTTACCATTCACTCCTGCACTTGTCTCTTTGCTTGCTCATTTGTTCATTCATTCTATCGCACACTTAGATTAAAATCCTGTCTTAATTGTACTGGGTTGAAGGGTGTCCTCCCAAAACTGATGTCCATCCTGAACCTCAGAATGAGAATTTCTTTGGAAATAGGGTCATTGCCAGACGTAATTAGTAAAGTTAAGATGAGATCATAGTGGAGTAGGGTGGACCCTTCATCCAGTATAACTGATGTCCTTATAAGAATAGAAGAGATTCAGAGAGAGACACATACCCAGCAGAAAGGCAGGCAGAGATTGGGGGGATGCATGTACAAGACAAGGAATGCCAAGAATGGCTGGCAATCTCTGGAAGCGAGAGACTAAATGGAGCAGATTCTCCTTAGAGCCCCTAAGAAGGAACCAAGCCTGCTGACACCTTGCTTTTGGAGTTCTGGCTTCCAGAACAGTGAAAAAATGAAAGTCTCTTATATTAAGCCACCTGGTTTGTGGTACTTTCTTCCAGCAGCTTTAGATACCTGATATACTCATTGTGGCTTGCAAGGCTTGTGGCTACTTCTCCACCCTTGTGTCTTACCATCCTCCCCTCAGTCTGGCCTCCTGACTGCTCTTCATACATGTTGAACACACTTCAACCTCAGGGCCCTTGCACTTACTGTTTTTTTCTGCCTGAAACATACTTTCCTGACAGTTCCTGTCTTGTTCTCATACGTTACTCAGTTCTCTGCTCAAATGTCACCTCTTCAGAGAGATCTGTTCCAATATCTTATCTGAAACGGCATCTCCTTTGTCACCCTCTATCCCCTTACTCTACTAATTTTCTTCCTCATGTGTATCACTAGCAGACATCACAATGTGTATATGCACATTTCTCCCCCTGCTTCCCCAACCCGGTTGTAAGCTCTATGAGGACAGGGACCTTGTCTTGTTTACTGCTATGTACCTCAGTAGTACTTGGCAAATAGTAAGTACTCAGTAAAAGTTTATTGTTAATATTACCTGTCCCAGGTAAGCAGAACCAAACCTACTTCCTGTGCACACGGGTCTCATATTTTAGTAACTAAACACACAGATATTTAGAACAGCTGGGGTTAAGGGAAGGAGAGAGCATGTGAGTGGGATTTCACCTGGTTTAGGAGGCCAGGGAGAGATTTCCTGAGCAAGGGATACCAGAGATTTGATTGCAGAGTTAGAGTTGACCATGCAGGGAGGGCCAAGGCTGCATGGTGGGAGGGAGCATGGGTATATATGTTTGGGAAAGTGAGAGGCCAGTGTGGTTGAGAGCCAGGGGGAGAGTGACAGAGTGGCAGGGGGGACCCAGAGCATCCAGGGCTCTGCAGGTCATGCAAGGTCCCTGCAGCTTATCTTGAGTGATGAGAAGAATTTGAAGGGTTAAGAGTGGAGGAGAGCAGGAGGGCATGGCATGATTTGATTTATGTTTTACAAAGTTCATTTTGGCTACTATGTGGTCAATGTCTTGGGGTGACCAATTAGGAGGTTGCTATGGTTGTCTGGAGAGCTGCCTGGAGATGGTGAGAGGTGACGACATCAGGAGCTATTCAGGATTCAAAATGGACAGGATTTGGTAATGGAGTGCAGTTAGGATGTGAGAAGGAGAGGGTGATATCAAGGGGGTAACCTCAGGTTTCTGACATGCACAACGGAATGGATTGTGGTGCTCATGTGTGTCTGTAGTGTGGGTGGCAGGCTGGGAGCAAACCTTGAATCAGTAACTGTTTCTGCTGCATTACTGTGTTGGGTATACTCCACAAGCCTCAATGGAAATAAGAGGTGAAGCCTCTGGATAGGGCTCTGATCTGAGAAGGCTTGTGCCTTCATGGTAGATTGGTAGATTTGTGTTCTCCAGTAAACCATGGATCTCAGTATGCATGGTTGGATAGCCCCTCCCATACTTACCCTGGGCTTAGTCGTGTGACCCTTTTTGGCCAATGGGATGTTGGTAAACAAAGCAAGTAGGGGACAGACAAGCACTTGCACTTTGGGGCTTGTCCTCTAGGAAGTTGGCTGCCATACTGTAAAGAGGCTCATGTAGACCACTGAATGACGAGAAGCTACATGGACAGATACCCGTGTGATGACAGGCCATCTTGGAATTCCAGTCCTAGCTGAGCTCCCACCTGATGCAGCCACACAAGTGCCCACAGCTACATCACATGGAGCAGAGCTCAGTGTACCCAGAGAACCATGAAGAAGAATAGATTGTTGTTGTTTTAAGCCACTTGGTTTTGGGCTTATAATGAAGGCTGAGGGTGTGTGATATGGCAATGGATAACTGAAACAAACCTCTTCCAATGGGTTAAAATGGGAGGAACTGGGATATTTTTGGGATTTTCTTAGTAGAGTCTCCAAAACAGAATCTCTTAAGCTCCTCTGCCAAGAAGTTTTCTCTTGTTCCTTCTTCCTTGACTTTGACTTTAGTTCCAGCCTTGGGGAGGGCACGTCTCAAGTGTGCAGGTGGCACCAGAGGGATATTACCTATGGGGTGGCCCTTTGTCTCCCCATCTCCCTTGTTTCTCATTGTCCCTTCACCATTCCTTCCATGGCCTGAATCTACACCTGGTTTTCCTCATTTCCTTCCTGCTTCTTCCTCTTCTATAGCTGTGGGGAGCCCCCCCCCCGCATTCCTTTTGTCCCCTATCCTAGCACTGGAGCCAAATTAGGTCTCCTTTGTCTTTTTTTAATGAACAGGTTTAGCCACTGTAAGCTGGCTATTACATTGGACTGAAAATGCTGTTTGTGAGCCATTGTCAATTGAGACCTGGGACCAACACTGACACCTCCTTAATTATGTGCCATTAATGATGTACACGCTGCAGTTAAGGGAACATTGTGGATCTATTTCCCGCTTTAATTCTGTGCTGTGTTATATGAAATGCTAATGAGTTCAGAATTCTCAAAGGTCATAATCTGAATACGTTTCCTTTTCTTCTTTTTAGGGGAATGGTGATAGGATTCAAAACAATTAAAATGAAATTTACTTCATCATTTGGCTAACAATGTCCTCGACTGTACTAATTACACTGAGATATGTATTCATTTGCTGGTCATTTGGACAGATCTGAGTGTGTCTGGTTTCTTGTAAGTCCCCCATCACTGAATTTTACATAGGATGTTTTTTAGCTGCTCGCCCCATTGATTATGAGAAATAACTGTGGGGAAAAAAGTCCACCCAAACCCTTACAATACAGAAAGTGCAAATTTAGCAGAACCAGCATTGAATTTTCCAGGGAGTCATTTATCATCCTTAGAAAGTTTTGGTTCTTCGCAAATAAAAAAGAGAAAGGAATGGTAATTGCTCTGCTCAGCTAATTGACAGAATTGTGTCAGAAAAAGGAGGCATTTCAACACTGCCTCCGATGATGACATTTGAAGGTTGTTCCCCTTCTCTCTTCACTGCTAAATTAGGTAATCATTATTTCCCTGTGAATCTTATTAATCTAATGCTTGCTTCCCCCCAGACCTCACTTAGACTTGAGACTAAGACGGAAATTTAAAAACAAAATACCGAAGGTCAGATAACAGTTTGGCCAGTTCAGGTTGTGGTTCCCGTTTTTTTTTGGTTCAGTGCATAAGTGGGAGAGGACAAAAGAGAATAAGTTTAAGTTGCAGTCAGGGGAATTCAAGACATCTGTTAAAAAGGACCTTTTCATTATATGAATGGAACCCAGAAGGTTTGAAATCTCTGCTGGTGGATTTTCAGAATAGGTTAGTCCACTGATGTGCTAAGACAGTGGAGGCAGAGAAGCTAGGAAAAGCCCAGATCCATTGTTCTCAAGCTTTTTCTCTTTTCAGATGGCTTCAGTGGGGGTAAAAGCCTCCACTGGGGACTCGAGGATAATGAAAACCTTCAATTTTTCACTGTAAAAAGAGTGCACATCAGATATAGGGCTTCTCACATGACTTCTGATGAGACACTAATAAGAGTAGGCTTAGAAAAACTTGATGCTTGGTTTTCATTAATTATTACACCAAAAAGCCAATTAATGACAGAAGCAGATGGTGCATTCAGACTGGTGGTGAAGACCAGCAAGTCCTCTGTGGTACAGATTGACAGCAAGCCTGGGTGACATTCGCAAAACAGCTGGATGCCCTGTGATAACAACGGCAAAATGCGAAGGTAATTCCAGCTGATGGTATGCTGATCACAAATCTACCCTCCTGTAGTTTCTGAGTGGGATTGGGCAAGAACTCCTCTGTTACCTGGATGATCTTTCTGCTCCCAAGAATGTCCTTGTGCCATCCCCAACTTGCGTCCTCTCATTCTCCCCTACCTCTTAGGTCAGTGCTCCTTAGGGTAACCGGTAGGAGCAGCAGCTGCCCCTTGAGATAATGAGGCTGCGTGTGCATGAAGAAGGCATTCTGGGATATTTTCTGCTCACCTCTTCCTCCTTCTAGCTTCCCAGGTTCCACATAACAAAGAGGAGTAGAGTAGATAGTGGGGGGATTTCTGTAGAATCAAAACGAATCTGGAAAATGTTATTTAAAAGTAAATTACCTGGATTGACCTTTTAGATGCTCTGAATTTTTTGAAACAGTGGTCCTGGAAACGCTAAATCTTTCTTTTAATAATGGTCTTACTCAATTTAGTTAATAATATTTAATATTTTAAACAAAAGCCTTTATGAAAGAGAGTCTAACCTTTTCCCCCTCTGGGCAGAGAGGGATAAAAATTGCATGTTTTCCTCTAGCAAGTCAGTCAACATCAAATCTTGCATCAATGAACAGATTTCAGAACTTCTGATTCCCACTTCTAGAAGAAGTGATCTATGACTGTGCTCTTGTCCAGAAACAAGATAAAACAATTCATATTTATATGAAAAATCTAGTAAATGGTACGGATGCTTTCTTCATTTTGTTTTATGATGGAAATATGTCATTTTTTCTCTCCTTCATAAGACATTTTCCTTTGTAACTTCAACTTCACAGTGACATTCAATAAACATCAAAAATGACAGAAAAAAATCATCATTTGAAAAATGTTCATTAGTCAACCTATTGTTCCAAGATGGCAGATGTAACTATATATTTTTTTCTTTCTCTTCCTTTTTTTCTCCCCAAATTGCCTTTGTGTTCCTTGGTAGAGTTTCCAAGTTTGGTAAACAGATGTCATCTTCTAAAGTTATCAAGGAATAAAAAGCCAGAATGCTGCACAAAGTTGAGCACTTAGATTGTGGCACCCCTAGCACCTTCGGCAGTCAAGAGTTACCCCTTCTGGTGCCATCTCTGTGGCTCGGGAAGCCTCATTGCATGTTCAGGGGGTAGCGGCAGAAGGTGGAGGAAAGTTTCTTTGTTTCTATTTTTATTCCCTCTGGTTCCCTTTTAGTAACTTTCACCTTTAAGGGCCGTGCCCACTAGGGACCTTGTATACATTAATCACAGGGGGAAGCTCTTAGTGGGCACATCTGTATGTGTAGCTGCCATAAAAGGAATGAATCAAAATTCAACTCTATGCCTAGTTTTGGTAGCATATGACTCATTTTCATGGCCCTAGAACTAAAACATGGTAGTTAAAACAGTAAAGTGATATTTATAGGGTAATTTTGGTCAAGTCTGTCATAATTTTCGTTCCTGGGTAAGTCTGTATGTCCTTTGTTACAGCTCTAATTACACTGACAGCCTTTCACAGGGAATGTTAGGGTAGAGGTTATTTAAATATGAAACCAAAGGTTTGACATCAGTTAAAAGTGAATGATTTTTATTTCCTAACATATATTTTAATGTAACATAAACTTACTGGCTTATCTCCTTTTCCTGAATACTATCATTATTTTTATTTTATCATTTATTTATTTTATCACTGAGGCAGAAGGAGAATTGTGCTGGTCTCCCTTCCTCCCATCCAGATGTGGAACAGCCTTAAATAGTATTTCTGAGTTTGGATGTGAACCGATGGTACACTTCATCTACTCCCTGACGGTGTCCCTCATGAAACCCTGTAGCTGCAGGGCTCTCCCGGGTTACGAATTTAGCCGCGCTCCTTTGGTGACTTTCCTCTTTCCACATCACTCCAGGGATCTCTATTAACTTAACACACTAAAAATAACACTGCAGAACTGCTGAACAGGGAGGGCGACCAGTAGGACTGGGGGAAGGCTTGATATTGCTCACATTGATCAGAAACCTGGACCCTGCTCCCATGACGCTCGCTGTTTGACACCAAGCTCATTAAGGATCTGTGTGTGCATCTGGGGGCTGGAGAAGCAGAAGAGGGGAGTGCGTGAGGCCTGAGGACGTGAGGATGCTCTTACCAGTCACAGACGTCTTTCCTTACCAATCTTGGGCTCCCTTTCTTTCTGAATTAATGCAGCTCTTACACGTGTTGAGCCTGGACCTGTCTTCCCTCTTGGCAAGGGCTTTTAGGGGAGGATAAAGTCAACTCTTACCTTGACTTTAATTCCAGCCACAGTCATGAAATTTTGTCTTGCATGGAGTGAAATAGTCTCATCAAATAGTAGATGGCAGCATGTTGTTCTTGTTTAGGGCTAAGCAGCCGGCGGGAAAAATTTAGAGTCCTAACTTCTGTGTTTGAATCCTAGTCTACCACTTGTTAACTCTGCTGCATTGGACTGATTACTGAACCTCCCCCCATCCCAGCCTCAGTTTCCTCATTTATAAAACAAGAATATTCTTTGAAATTAATACCTCTTTCACAGGGTAGTTGTGAATTCAGATGGGATCGATTGCGTGTTTAGGAAAATGTGAAAAGCCCATGGTATTTACCAGATCTCTCTAATGTTAGCATGATAGTTAACTCTGTGTGCTAATTTGACGGGGCCAAGGGATGCCCAGAGAGCTAATAAAACATGATTCCTGGATGTGTGTTGTGAGGGTGTTTCCAAGAAGAGATCAGCATTTGAATTGGCAGACTGAGTAAAGCAGATCACCCTCACCAGTGTGGGTGGGAATCATTTAATCTGGTGAAGGCTCGAATAGGACGAAAAGGTGGAGGAAGAGTGAATTCACTCTCTCTGCTTGAGCTGGGACATCTGTTTTTCTTACCTTAGCCATGCTCCTGGTTCTTGGTCCTTTGGACTAGGACTTACAGCATTGGCTCACATGGTTCTCAGGCCTCTGGGCTTAGATTGGAATTACATCACCAGCTTTTTTGGGCTTCCAGCTTACAGATGGCAGATCATAGGACTTCATAGCCTCCAAAATTGCGTGAGCCAATTCCTCATAATCAATCTCTTTCTCTATATCTATATATATCCTATTGGATCTGTTTCTCTGGAAAATCCTGACTGATATAATTAGGTTGAGCCAAATGAAAGTGCCAATAGTCAAGCCATTTTGTATCGTTCAACTAATATATTAATATGAGGTTTTGGAAAGTCTTTCTCTTCTTACTTCTTTAAATTGTCCCTGTGAGACAGAAAGATTATAAGCAACCATATTTTAGTGCCCAGGGAAATCTAGGTTTCAAAGGTTACTTGTAACAAGTGGTATAAAAATCCATGTGTGGAACCTGTTCTCCCATTACTCAGTCTGTGGTTTCTTGACCTTGCCCAGCTCTTTAAGGGCCTAAGCTGAAAATGAGAAGCTGGAGAGAGAATGTGATAGAAAGTCACTTTCCCCAGGAGACGAGCAGAGTGTAATATGAGAGGTCACAGCCTCTATAACAAATACCATCATAAGGAGTGGTTCTCATGTTAAGCACGCTTTCTTGAGCTGATGCCAGCTCTCGTAAAATGATGGCTCTTTCAGGGTCTGTGTGAACCTCTGCTAGGCCACTGCATGCTAGGTAGTCATGCTTCCTGTGTCTCAGAATTGCCAGTATGTGCTGCTCAGGGCTGACCGGGGAACCTGAGGAGCTGACACCCCACGGAGGGGGCTCAGGTGCTCTGTATCCGAGGATGTTCACACTCTGGACTTGCCTTTGGTGCAGGCTGACTCTGTCAACATGACATCAGCACTGTTGAGTCTCTGGGTTAGCTTCTTTGCTGTGGGGGCTGTCCTGTGCCTGGTAGGCTGTAGAGCAGCGTTCCTCGCCTCTAGATGCCAGTAGCACTGTCTCTAGTTGTAACAATCAGAAATGTCTCTAGACATTGTCAAATACCCACCAGGAACAAAATCACCCCTACTGAAGAACCACTGGGCCCAGGGAACTTCAGAGTGGGAGAGAGGGGTGGGTCTGGGCTGATAGTAATATATTTCAGAGCATTTGCCAACTTATCTGATGAACTTCAGCACATCTGAAGGAATTGCATTTCCTTTTCTCCCATCTCCCCATGGAAAGTGGTAATGACTAGATAGGAAATAAGTCATATTTGGGGATATTATTTGCCAGTTGCATTTGAAAGGGTGTGCAGTTGCCGAGCCCTTAGGTAGGAAGAACAGAAGACCAGGTTCTCTCAATTTCCTGGCAAAGGCATATGTCTTCTTGTTTTTCTAGTTAATTATGGATTTTCATAAGCTCATTCAGTTAATCAAGTGTAATGATACTAGACCTAAATCACATTATTGTTATTTTTCAAGGCTGTGTTGGAACTGTGCCACGTTAACCCGCCAGCAGCCTGGACACAAATGCAATCACTCAAACACCGGAGAAGCAATGCTTTTATTAGCAGTGCAGTCGGCCCTTCCCTAACATGTCACCACTGAGATTAGGAAGTCAAAATAAAAGCAACAGAAAATGGAAATTTTCATGAAGAGTACTTTAGGAACTTTATTACAAAGCGGAAACTTTATTGGAAGATGGGCCATGAGATGTGTGTCCTATATTTACTACTATTTTCCAATATAACTCTTGTTTTGGAGAGACACAAAAAAGGATTGGTATGAAGTTGATACTGTTCCTGCATTTCCATGTCCTTGATGACAGCCTGATGCAAGGATTTCCCAGCTGGCCGATTGTGACCTGTGATGCTGTTTGTGGTTCTATCTGTAACCTCTCTTTTTGTCCTCAGGACTTCCTAGTGGGGAATAGACACACATGCTAGACTTGCCATTGCCTCCTGACCTCACATTTGCCTTGCCTCAGACAAATAAGAAATATCACATATTCAGCAGAAAAGTTGGGTTCCTTTCCCTGGAGAAAAACTCATGATATTTGTCATGTAGCATTTCATTTGGTCTGGATCACAAACTGACTTTTTTGGGGGGGGGAGGGGGAAAGGGGCATTTAAGAAAGTAATGAAAGGAATTTTCTGTATTTTGCTGCTGAAGTGTCCTCTGGTAGATACTTGCATTTCTTTCGACCCATCAACTGAACTCAGTGTCATAACTTGATCATTATCTTTTGAGGGCAGTCTATAATTCATTCTAGATCCCTGAAATTGCTTTGTAGACTCTTGCACCTAATATACTGAAGAGAAGTTATTATTTTTCTCTACAAGTGAGAGACTTATAGGTGTTAGTATATAATGTTAGGTAGATTTCCATGACATTCCTGAATGTCATTATGAAAGGTTTGGCTTAATTGGGGATACATAAGAGCATTGGGCTTAAGGGCTTGAGTTTTGGAGTCTGGCTGATCTGGATTTGAATCCTGCGTCCATCACTCACTAGCTGTGTGACACTAGGCAAGTTATTTTGCGTTTTAAAGCTTTAGTTTCCTTATCTGTAAAATTGATGTAGCAATAATAGTTGGATCATAAAGTTTTTATGAGGCTAGAATGAGGGTAGTGCATACAAAGTAGGATGTCCAGACATAGTAAGTACTCCTTTGATATTGGGGGATGTAGATATAATTATTTCCAAGTTGAGATTAGTCCATTGACATTTGCCTACCTTAGCAAACTGAACTGCCTTCTTCGATTAGTTCCTTGCTGTAACTATCATGATTTCTTCTTCAAATTATAATTCTCAGGTCCCCTTGAATATATTTTGAGGCATTTCATGGCCAGAAGGCCTCCCATAGTAATTCTGTTGCTCATCTCCTAAAAAAGCAGAAGAGGATTATAAATAATAAGCAATAAAGACAGCAAGTGTGTGTTCCAGAAGTGAGAAAAATCGGTCCTGGGGGAAGTCATCTGAACTTTACTGCAAAAAGACAGGAAAGAGTCCGTTGGAAATGTGAGAATAATCATGGAGCTTAAAAAAACATGGTCACTGCAGAAATGTAAGAATTCATTATGGTAAAAATGGATTCTTGTTTGTATTTTCTTAATGGTGAGTGGGATCAAGAAGGAAATAAAAGTATTATTGTTTTAAAGATTTATTTATTTGAAAGAGAGAGAGAGAGAGAGCAGGGTGAGAGGCAGAGGGAGAGAATCTCAGTCTGGTTCCCCACTGAGTACAGAGCTTGACTCAGTGCTTAATCTCATGACCATGAGATCATGACCTGAGCCAAAATCACAAGTCAGTTACTTAACTGACTGAGCCACCCAGGCACCCCAGGAAGTAAAAGTATTTTTAATAAAAAATCAGGGCCAAAAAAAAAAAAAAAAAGGGAATCAAGGCTCTGAATTTTCTGGAAAAAAACAGAACAAAAGCAAGACTCAAATAAATAGGATTCACGTTTGTAGGGTGACTTAACGATGGCTCAAGAACCCAAACTAATTGATTAGGGAACTAAAGAAAGACCTGCCTTGGGAAATCCTTGGACCATCTTTTCTCACAATTCTAGGTTGTAGCCATGTTCTGCAACCCATGGGGTCACTGAGAAATTCCTGGTATTTGGCAGGTTTCAGGTCTCATTGAAGTGTTGCTTGGGAGGCAGACAGACTGGAGAGATTGTGGCTAGATAGAGGCTTCCTGGAAGTTTCTAGAAGGATTCTTTGTTGTCTTGGAATGAGGATTTGGGGATGAAGTGGAGGTGTGGGCTGTTGAGGGGAAAGATGGACAGGGATTAAGAGGAGGTAAGTGTTAAGTACCTGTGATATCCTAAGGGCTTTTACATAGGCTAGCTCCACTAACCTCAAACAACCCTGAAGGGATGATGGTGTTATCTCTGTGTTATGGGTGAGATTAATGCTTTGAGATGTCAGGTGACTTACCAGAGGTTATTCAGCTAGTAAACGGTAGAGCTGAGATTTGAACCCAGGGCTGTCTGATTCCAAAGTTTATAAAAACCAGAATTCTGATGGGTACTAAGTAGGACACTTGCTACGATGGGCACTAAGTACTGAATGTAAGTGATGAACCACTGAATTCTACTCCTGAAACCAATACTGCACTGTATGTTAACCAACTAGAATTTAAATAAAAATTTGAAAAAAAAACTCCACAAAAACTCACAGAATTCTGTTAAGTTTTTTCTATCACTCTCAAGGGAAAATTAAGAAAAGGAATAAATGTATTAAAATGTAAAACATGAAATAAATGAATGTATTAGAATATCCAAGCACTGCCCTTCATGTGCTTAGGCTGTGCAAAGAAAGACAGAAAGGGAGTTTGTACCACTTATTGAATATTCTTTCCCCTAAGAACAACAAACAAAAACAATGAAATAAAACAACAACAAAAATAACAGGACACTGCTCCCAGAGTTCTTGGATACAGGTAAGGCAGTATGGACTGGGGCACTGAGTGCATTACTGATCAGTTTCAGTTTTTCTGGGTCTAGCTGGTCAGCTCCGCCATCATCGTAGATGTAATAACAGTTTTTGAAAATGGGGAAGATATTGAACACTGAAAATGAATATCTGTTGGAATAGACTTTAATTCTCTTGGAAAATAATGGAGCAAATACTAGGATAAAGGAGATCTGTAGTCACATGGAGGATAATAGAATCATCAGGAAAGAGCAGCCAGATCTGTAAACAAAGAATCATGCCAAAAACCCTAATAGCCTTTCACTGATGGAATTACACAATTAGTGGATGAGGTGAAAAATAAATTTAATATATTTGAATTTTCGTAACACATGAAGGAGAGGTGAAGAAAAGCCAAGTTAATTAAATGGAATATTTTAGCAAAGTATTTGACACTGGGTTGTATTGGATTTTTCTTCTTTTTTCTTTTTTAAGATTTTATTTATTTATTTGACACAGAGAGAGTGAGAGCTTGGGCACAAGCAGGTGGAGCGGCAGGCAGAGGGAGAGGGAGAAGCAGACTCCCCACTGAGCAGGGAGCCTAACATGGGGCTCGATCCCAGAACCCTGGGATCATGACCTGAGCTGAAGGCAGACACTTAACCAACTGAGCCACCCAGCTGCCCTGGACTTTTCTTAGATTAGACTAGATTTTGCTAGAATTGTTGTGAGCGTGCTTACAGGTGACAATTACAACATACTATGAGTATAATATAGGACAATGATATTAAAAAAGAACAAGCTAAAAAAACTTTTTTAAAGGATTATTGCAAACTAAGAAAAAATGTCACCTTTTTGGTTTAACCCCAAATGGATTATTTCCTGCTTAAAAGAGCTATTACATAAGACACCCTATCTTTGAACTCTGCTCCTGTGATGGAATGGATAATGCATCCTTTGTTCCCCTTTCTTGGGCAACACTCAAGGTTTCTACTAGTCTTACTAAGAAACGCACAGAAAGAGGTTCATAGAGGTCTTGGATGGCACTTTTAGGGCTTAGACTGCAGTTTTGAAATAAAATGGTGATGAGTTTTCAAAAGTAATTTTTTTGAAAGATTTTATTTATTTATTTATTTGACAGAGATAGAGACAGCCAGAGAGAGAGGGAACTCAAGCAAGGGGAGTGGGAGAGGAAGAAGCAGACTCATAGCGGAGGAGCCTGATGTGGGGCTCGATCCCAGAACGCCGGGATCACGCCCTGAGCCGAAGGCAGGCGCTTAACCGCTGTGCCACCCAGGTGCCCCTCAAAAGTAATTTTTGTAGAACATCACTGAATTTTGATATAAGTAGGGGTAACAGACATAAATGAGTTAGCAATTGTCCTGTTATCTATCATAAAACAGAAGGGAGAGGGCATCACATTGCGGGAGAGAAGTAATCTCCGTTGAGTACTTAATGTGTGATTGGTGCTTAGGGAAGCATATTAACTTTATGATGCTTTTTGCTATTATGGGAGAAGCCTTGGGATAGTTCAAGTCCAGTTTCAAAAAACACACTTCTTCTTATTATTTTTTATTTGGGAAAATATACACAACATGAAATTTATTATTTTGAACATTTTAAATGTACAATTCAATGGCATTAAGTACATTCACATTGCTGTACAACTGTGCATTTCCAGAACTTTTTCATCACCCCAGACTGAAGCTGTGTAACCTTTAAAACACTAACTCTCCATCCCCCCTCCTTCCCAGCCCCCGGCAACTACTACTGTACTCTCTGTCTCAATGGATTTGACTACCCTCGGTACCTCATATATGTGGAATCAGACGGTATTTGTGTCTTGTGACTGGTTTATTTTGGTTAGCATAATATCCTCTAGGTCCACCCATGCTGGAGCATGTGTCAGAATTTCCTTTCTTTTTAAGGCTGAATTATTATTTCATTGTATATATGTGCCCCACTTTGTTTATCTGTTAATTCATTGTTGGACATTTAGGCTATTTCCATCTTTAGGTTATTGTGAATAATGCTGCTTTGAATATTGGCATACAGATATTTGTGAAGTGCCTGCTTTCAAAATTTTGGGCTATAAACTCAGAAGTGGGATTGCTGGATCATATGGTAATTCCATGTTAAATTTTTTGAGAAACTGTCATGCTGTTTTCCACTGTGGCTATACCTGTAATGCACAATGGTTTCAATTTCTCTACATCCTTGCCAGCACTTATTTTTTTTTTTATTATTATTATTTTATAATAACCATCCTAAAGGGTATGAAGTAGTATCTCATCATAGTTTTGGTTTACATTTCCCTAATGATTAGTTATGTTGAGCATCTTTTCATATGCTTACTGGCTGTTTGTGTATCTTTTCTGGAGAAATGTCTATTTCAAGTCCTTTACCCATTTTTAAAAATCATTTGTTGTTGTTTTGTTGCTGTATATTTGTAGGAGATTTTTGTGTATTCTGGATAGTGATCCCTTATTGGGTATATGATTTGAAAGCATTTTCTTCCATTCTGTAAGTTGCCTTTTTACTTTGATTATAGTGTGCTTTAATGTATAAACAATTTTCCTGAGGGCCAACTTACCTATTTTTTTCTTTGATGCCTGTGATTTGGTTTCATATCCAATAAATCATTGCCAAATCCTATGCCATAAGATTTTCCTGGATGTTTTCTTCTAAAAGTTTTATAGTTTTAGCTTTTACTTTTGGGTCTTTGATTCATTTTGAATTCATTTTTATATAGGGTATAAGGTACGGGATTATTGATTGATTGATTTTTTCTTCCAAATCTTCATTTAAAATCTAGTTAGCTAACATACAGTGTAATATTGGCTTCAGGAGTAGAATTTAGTGATTCATCGCTTACATACAACACCCAGTGCTCATCATAACAAGTGCCCTCCTTAATATTCATCACCCATTTAGTCCACCCCCCACCCTCCTCCCTCCATCAACTAAAGTAAGGGCTTAATTTAATCCTTTTTATTTTATTTTTTTAAAAAAGATTTATTTATTTGAGAGAGAGAGAGAGAGTATGAGTGGGAGGGGCAGAGGGAGAGAGAGAATCTCAAGCAGATTCCATGCTGAGTGCAGAGGTCCATGTGGGGCTTGATCTCATGACCCTGAGATCATGATCTGGGCTGAAACCAAGAGTTGGGCCCTTAACTGACTGTGCCACTCAGGTGCCCCTTAATTCTTTTTTTAAACTAGATTTTATTTCTTTATTTATTTTAGAGAGAGAGCGCATACTTGTGAGCGGGGTGGGGGATGGAGGGTGATGGGGAGAGGGAGGGAATCTCAAGCAGACCCCATGCTGAGTGTGGAGCCCAACGTGGGGCGGCCAACATGGGGTTGAATCTCATGACCCTAAGATCATAACCTGAGCTGAAATCAGAAGTTGGCCGCTTAACTGACTGGGTACCCAAGTGCCCCTAATTTCATTCTTTTACATATGGACATCAGTGTTCCCCACTGAATGAAAAGATTGCCCTTTCCCCATTGAATGATCTTGTCATTTTTGTCAAAAGTCATTTGAACATATATGTAAGGGTTTATTTCTGGGCTTTCTATTCTATTGCATTGGTCACTGTTTTTATGGCAGGACCAGATTCCATATGGATTTTAGGATGGATTTTCTGTTTTTGCAAAAAATGGCATTGGGATTTGATAGGAGTTGCACTGAATCTGTAGATTGCTCTGGGTAGTATTGACATCTTAACAATATTCAATCTTCTATATCATGAACTTGGAATTTTTTCATTTATTTATATCTTCTTTAATTTCTTTCAGCAATATTTTGTATTTTCTAGTGTACAAGCCTTTTGGCTTCTTTATTAAATTTATTCCTAAGTATCATTCTTTTTGATACTATTATAAATGAAATTGTTTTATTAACTTTCTTCTTGGATTATTCATTGTTAGTATATAGAAAATACATTTGATTTTTTTTGCTTTTATTTTTTTATTTTTATTATTATTATTATTTTTAACGATTTTTTATTATATTATGTTAGTCACCATACAGTACATCCCCGGTTTCCAATGTAAAGCTCGATGATTCATTAGTTGCGTATAACACCCAGTGCACCATGCAATACATGCGCGATTCTGACCTGATCATTTCAGCATTGAGTCAGTAATGCTCCGTAGAATCACATATTTCGTGGTATGATTTGGCACATCAGCTTATTTTCAAGCTTCTTACACCTATCTCCTCTCCTCCTGGCTAACCTGCTCCTCCTCAGCTTCGGTGACACCCTGGCCATCGGGAGCTCTAGTTTAGTGGTTCATTTCCATTCAGACTTTTACTCTGTCAAATTCGCCTCCCTCCCCATTTGGTCCTAGGATTCTGCAAGATATTCTCTCAGTACCTTTTCATCACTTTTTCAATTCCTACTCATCATTTTGACCATCGTTACCTCTGAATTCTATTTCTGTTAATGTTGGTTGTCTCCACTATCTATAAATTTCTGTGGCAGAGGCACGGCTCACTGATCTTTCTTTGCTAAGGCTCTCCTTCTTGTTCATCTGATGAGAGGTTGGTGTCGGCAATGTGGCATGAGTCCCAAACGAGGTCCAGGCCGTCCATGTTTTATGGGATCTGGGAGATGCTCTTTTCTTCTTTATATGCATTTTGTTTTTTATTTTGTAGCAGCCAACCAGCGAGAGAGGAAACAGAAGCAGGAGTGGAGAAGAAGTAACAGGCTCCCAGTGGAGGAGCCCGGAGCTGGAGGTTTGTCCTTCCGAGAATGCCGATCAGCTACGGTCAAGACAGCGCTCATGACTTCGCACCCAGGTGCCGTGAGGGCCAGCCTGGATCATTCAGCCTGCCTTCTAGTCTCTGGGGAGGCCTGCACACGATACTCAGGCAATTCCCTGTTTGGGCAGAGTCTCCAAGGGTCTTCCGTGAGGGGGAGATGGGATGGGCACGCCAGAAACTGGTACTTCAGGCTTCTGTGTTGCCCTTCGGGTGGCTTTCCCCAGTGGCCTCCGTGCTGTGCCTCTTCGAGAGTCGTGAGCACACAGGAGCGCCGACTCTCAGCTTCTGTCAGTAGCATCAGGATTGCGCCATTCTTCACTAATGCAAAGCCTGGCCACTTAACTTCACAAAGCCATTGGCAGCGGTTCTTCAACTCTGCAGCGCCCCGAGGTGTCTCCACACCCGCATGCCCCAGCCTCACTTACAGGTCGGGGCGCTGCTCCCTGAATCCTTTGTGTTTCTAACGCCACTTGCCACTGAAGCCGCTGTAGCCGCCCCTCGCGCCTCCCGGAGCTCCGGTCTCAGTTCTTAGTTCGGGTGAGCACATCGATTCCCAGAGTTCCGTGAGAAGACCAGGCGCGTGACCGTTTCCACCGGCCTCAGCCCAAGCTGCTTCGCGGTGCTGGTCCGCGTAAGCTCCGTTCTCCCTCGCAGGTGGCTACTCTTCCTGGCACACCCGAACGCGGCTCTTCCATTTATCTTTCTTGATATCTGTGCACTGGTTTCATATCAGGCTCCCCTTCTGCACTTCAATACTCAGCTGAGATGTTCATTTGTAGAGATCCAGATGCATCTTCCTGCCTCAGGCTTCGCCTGCGGTTGTTTAGGCTGGTCTGGCGTACTCATCCGGCTCGACTGAACGGCTAGAAAACGGTGTCTCCTACTCTCCGCCATCGGTACACCCTCTCCCTCCCCATTATTTGGTTTCTTTATATCAGAAACACACTTCTTTTTTTTTTAATAATAATTTTGCCATGTTGTAAGCCAGTCACTGCACTTCAGCGCTTAAAGACAACCCCTAGTTTTTTGATGTAAAGTTCATGATTCATTACTTGGTAGTAACACCCAGTGCTACTCCAGCGCATCTTTTTTTTTTTTTCCAGTTCATTCTCCATCCCCTCAATCCCTATTAGTTGCAAATGCTCACCTCTCATGAATGGCAGGGATATTGTTAGAATTATAGCTGAACACACTACGAAGCATATTAGATATTTGTTCCCAGGTGTCACTTTGGTGATTGCACATTCGTTGTTTCTTGAGGCTTAGATATTACTGCATCCATAGCATTGGAGTTGCCACAGGGTAGCTATAGACTAGTGAGTTGCATTGTAGCCACAGGTGAGTTCTCATTGGCCATTGGATATATTCACTTAGCATCTGTACCAAATTATTAGGATTGCAGGAAGACATTTCCGGATAGTGGCTATGTTCAATAGCTTAATGATTAGTATATTTTTCCCTCTCCAAGTTTCAGCAAGGTGTCTCAACTTCTTATAAGTACCTTGGGGAAAAAATCATTCGGTCTGGGAAGTCTGGATTTAGGTGACGAGCTTGCTGTAAGATTCGGTGAATAAAAAGTGGTCACTAAACCATTCCCCTCAGGAACCATTACGATGATAATTCACCCCGTAAAAAGCAGCGGCACACTAGCACGAGTTTCGCTGCAAATTGAACTCACACATGGCTCTTCAGTGTCCCCGGGCGGAACTTTTTTTTTCTTGTTGGACAAAGCGATGGCTTAGTGTATTAAGCAAAAAGCCTCACACTTGTATTAATGCTGCAACTTTTTCTGCATCGCTAAAGTGATTTAAGTTGAGTTTTTAAAAACATCATCATATATCTGCAGGTGGAAGATACAAAGGCAGGGTACCCAGGATGCCACATGCTGAAGATTGCTCGTCCAAATCCTCAGCAATTAGCCTCCAGCTCTTCTTATTGTGCTCATTTCAATAGTTATTGTTCTCTCTGGTTTGGGGGATGATCATGCCTCTCTTCTCCTTATTTATGTTATACACACACTAGTAGCTTGTGTGGGTCACGGGGCCATGGAGTGTTTACATCAGAAAAGTCAGCAAACCCCACAAAATCAGAAGTTTACTTTTCCCTCCTGATGAGAGTTGGTTTGGAAAAGCCAAACGAGATAGAAAAGACTCCAGTGGTTGGCTCCTCAGTCGAAACAGAGCGGTGTGCCCTCGGTTTCTGGCTGTTGGCGCTGGCGGCCGGCGACTCATGTGATGCCTTCTAGATTGCTCACAGAGTTGTTATGTTCACTTCTCAGGAAAATTTTATCATCAATACAATTTCATGATTCATTTATCTTTTTTTCTGATAATTCTTCGCCAAATCCCAGTGTCAGGAAATCTGAGCCTTATGCGTTGTAATGATGAGCTTCCTACCCGTTATTCACATTTCTTGACAAATCTTAGATTCTGAAGCTTCTCTCCAATATATGTACATGGAAGCTGGTATAAAAATCCTAGGTGGGGAACCCATCAGAGCTAAAGCTACAAATCAGGAATTAATCCCTACACTAGAAACAAGCTTAGTAGACAAGCAGCAGTACTCCTGCAGAAGGAATTTTGTGGGCAAATATAAAAAACAATAAACAGCCTAAATATCAACCAAAACTACTACTATTATTCAATACTTAAATATTTCTTATTTTTAAAATTTTGCTCATTATTTTTATTTTCTTATTTTTAATTGTATTTCATATTTTTATTATATATATGTTGCTCACTATACAGTACATCGCTAGTTTTAGGTAAAGTTCCATGATTCATTACTTCATTGCATTTTCTATTTCACTATTATTGCATCAACTCTAAGTGGCCAGCCGTTTGGATAATGAAATGGAGAGATTTGCTCCAGTAGAGGACAAAACAGGGATTGGGTAACTTTGTGTTTCCTCCTTCTTTTCTTCTTTTCTTTTCTTTTCTTTTCTTTTCTTTTCTTTTCTTTGCTGTAGGCTTTTCATAGATGGCTTTTATGAGATTGAGAAATGTACCCTCTATTCCTACACTCTGAAGAGTTTTAATCAGGAAAGGATGCTGTATTTTGTCAAATGCTTTTTCTACATCAATTGAGAGGATCATATGGTTCCTGAGTCTTTTCTTGTTGATATGATGTATCCCGCTGATCACTTTGTGAATGTTGAACCACGCTTGCATCCCAGGTATGAATCCCACTTGATCATGATGGATAATCCTTTTAATGAACTGTTGGATTCTATTAGCAAGTATCTTGTTGAGGATTTTGGCGTCCATATTCATTAGGGAAATCGGTCTGTAATTCTCCTTTTTGAGGGGGTCTTTGCCTGGTTTGGGGATCAAGGTAATATTGGCCTCATAGAATGAGTTTGGTAGCTTTCCTTCTGTTTCTATTTTTTGAAATAGCTTTAGGAGAATAGGTATTATTTCTTCTTTGAATGTTTGGTAGAATTCCCCAGGAAAACCATCCGGGCCTGGAGTTTTGTTATCTGGAAGGTTGTTTATCACTGACTCAATTTCTTCATAATTAATTGGCCTGTTTAAGAAATCAATTTCTTCCTGTTTCAATCTTGGTAGTTTATAGGTTTCCAGGAAGGATTCCATCTCTTCCAGATTGCTTAGTTTATTGGCATATAGCTGTTGATAAAAATTTCTAATAATCCTTCCAATTTCAATGGTGTTCGTCGTGACCTCTCCTTTTTCATTCATAATTTTAATAATCTGGGTCCTTTCTCTTTTCTTTTGGATAAGTCTTGCCAGTGGTCTGTCAATTTTATTGATTCTCTCAAAGAACCAGCTTCTAGTCCTGTTGATCTGCTCTACTGTACTTCTGGTTTCTGCTTGATTGATTTCAGCTCTAATTTTGGTCAACTGCTGCCTCGTGCGTGGATTAGGCCTGTCCCTCTGTTGCTGTTCCAGCTTCTTGAGGTGAGAATATAAAAACTGCATTTTAGATTTTTCTATTCTTTTGAGTGAGGCTTGGATGGCTATGTATTTCCCCCTTAGGACTGCCTTTGCAGTATCCCATAGGTTTTGGACTGTTGTATTTTCATTCTCATTGGTCTCCATAAATTGTTTAATTTGATTTTTGATTTCCTGGTTTATCGAGTCATTCCTGAGCAGGATGGTTCTTAGTCTCCAAGTGTTTGAGTTTCTTCCAAATTTTTCCTTGTGGTTGAGTTCCAATTTCAGAGCGTTGTGGTCTGAGAATATGCAGGGGATAATTTCAATCTTTTGGTATCGGCTGAGACCTGTTTTGTGTCCCAGAACATGGTCTATTCTTGAAAATGTTCCATGGGCATTAGAATAGAATGAGTATTCTTTGGTTCTGGGGTGTAGTGTTCTATATATATCTAAGAGGTCCAACTCGTCGAGTATGGCATTCAAAGCCTTTGATTCTTTGCTTAGTTTTTGCCAGGGTGTTCTGTCTATTTCTGAGAGTGGAGTGTTGAGGTCCCCTACTATTAATGTATTTTCATTTATATGTCTCTTTATTCTGGATAAGAGTTGGCTTGTGTATCTTGCTGCTCCCCTGTTGGGGGCATATATATTTATAATTGTCATATCCACTTGTTGAATACTTCCTTTAAGAATAATATAGTGCCCTTCTGCATCTCTAACTATAGTCTGTAGTTTAAAATCCAATTTATCTGATATGAGAATTGCTACCCCAGCTTTCTTTTGAGGTCCATTTGCGTGAAAGATGGTACTCCATCCCCTTACTCTCAGTCTGAATGCATCTTTGGGTTTGAAATGAGTCTCTTGTAGACAGCAAATGGATGGGTCATTTCTTTTTATCCAATCTGCAACCCTGTGGCGCTTTATGGGATGGTTCAAACCATTTACATTAAGACTGATTACTGAGAGATATGATTTTAATGTTGCCATGTTGCCAGTAAAGTCTTTGTTTGTATTGGCTGTGACTTTCTGTTCTGTATCACTCTTGGGGCCTTTTTACTTTTATAGAACCCCCCGTAATATCTCCTGTAGGGCTGGTTTCGTGGTTACGAAATTGGTTAGTGACTGGCGATTCTGAAATGTCTTTATTTCTCCATCAATTCTGAATGACAGCCTTGCTGGATAAAGGATCCTTGGCTGCATGTTTTTCTCTGAAAGAGCTTTAAAAATGCCCCCCAACCCTTTCTCTCATTCCAGGTCTGTGTAGACAGGTCTGATGTAATTCTGATGCCTTTGCCTTGTTACGTGAGAAATTTCTTTGCCCTGGCCACTTTCAATATTGTATCCTTGCATCTAATATTTGCGAATTGCACTATGACGTGACGTGGCGTAGGTTTGTCATGGTTGAGCTTGGGAGGGGTCCTCTCTGCCTCTTGGACACGAATGTTTGTTTCCCTTGCTAGATTAGGGAAGTTTTCAGCTACAATTTGTTCAAATATCTCTTCTAGACCTCCGTTTTTCTTCACCCCCTCGGGGATGCCCATGATTCTGACATTGGATCATTTCATTGAGTCAGTAATGTCCCGTAACCTACATTCGTGGGCATGGATTTTTTTAAGACCAGCTTCTATTTTCGTTTTTTCCTTTATTAACCCATCCTCCAATTCACTAACCCGTTCCTCTGCTTCTGCGACCCTGGCCGTCAGAGAGAGGCTTGGTTTTTTGTTTTGTTTTGTTTCATTTTGTTTTTTCTCCATATGGAAACATTAATTATGATGGAATCTTTCTGGCTTAGTATTTGAGGTTGCAGTCTCCTGGAAAAACGTTTTGTCATCAATAAGAAATTTGAGACACTATTTTAGCAATCATTTTGGTGATTCAAAGAATTTCTACTTTTTGATGGCAAAGATTGTGGTGATGATGGTAATATTCGTAATGAGAGGGGCCAATGTTTGATTCCCCATGCCAGAAGATTGTCAGGTAGCAAAGCTATGTCTTTAATATCTGAGCATATAAGGAAATGGGAGTGAGTTTTAAGATCCTGCAGGAGGAATAACAACATGTAAATATAAAATTCGTGTCCTCTGTGAGGGGGGATGGGGATGGGCACGCTGTGAACCGGTACTTCCAGGCTTGTGTTCTCTGGTGGCTTTCCCTGGCGGTCTGCTGTGCCTCTTCTGAGAGTCAGAGCAGGAGCGGCCGAATTTCAGCCTCTGTCACAGAACAGAGGGATTGCGGCCCATTCTCCACTAATGTTCTGGCCACTTTAACTCTGTTACTGTTGGTGCTGCTCAACCCTGCAGCGTCCCGGGATGTGTGTCCCACACCCGGCGTCCCAGCCCTCACTTACAGGGCCGGCGCGTCTCTGTCCTTTGTGTTTCTAACGCCGCCAGCTGCCAGCCGCCCCCGCGCGCTCCCCCGGAGCTCCCGGTCTCAGTCTAGTTCCGGTGAGCACACGGGGATTCCAGAGTTCCGTGAGAAGACTGGTGGCGCGCACCCGGCTCACCGGTCTCAGTCTGCTGTTTCGCGGGTGCTGGTCCGCGAGTCTGCCCCCTCCCCCGTGCAGGTGGCTACCACTTCCTGGCACCCGAACGCGGGGGCTCTCTCCCCCTTCCATTTATCTTCTGATATCTGTGCACGGTTTCACGGCTCCCCTCTTCGTACCTCAATACTCAGCGCTGGAGATGTTCATTTGTAGAGATCCAGATGCATCTTCCTGCGTCTCAGGCTCGTTCCGTGGTTGTTTAGGCTGGTCTGGTACCTATCCAGCTCGACTCGGGGGAACGGCTGAAAACGGTGTCTCCTACTCCTCCGCCATCGTAACTCCTCTCCTCCCACATTTGATTTTTATGTATCAGGAAACACACTTCTTTTTTTTTTAATAATAATTTTTTATTATGTTAAGCTAGTCACCATACAGTACATCCCTAGTTTTTGATGTAAAGTTCCATGATTCATTACTTGCATATAACACCCAGTGCTACCCAGCGCATCTTTTTTTTTTCCAGTTCATTCTCCACTCCCCTCAATCCCTATTAGCGTAAATGCTCACCTCTCAGTATGAATGGCAGGGATATTGTTAGGAATTATGGAAGGAATGAGACTACGAAAGCATATTGAGAGATATTTGTTCTTGTAGGTGTCATTGGTGATTGCACATTCGTTGTTTGAGCTCTTAGCACATTGCAATCCATAGCATTGAGCTACAGTGGGTAGCTATGACTAGTGAGTTGCAAAGATTTTAGCTGGTGAGTTCCTCGTCATTGGATATATTCACTTAGAGACTGGGTAACCACTTATTAGTGGGACTGTAGAAGATTATTTCCTGGATAGGGGGCTATGTTCAATAGAGTTTAATGATTTATTTTCCCTTCCAAGTTTCAAGGTCTCTAACTTCTTATATAACTTTGGGGAAAAAAATCATCTGGTCTGGGAAGTCTGGATTTAGGTGACGAGCTTTTGTCAGGCATTCAGAATAAAGGGTCACTAAACCATTCCCTCAGGAACCATTGATGAGTGACCACCCCGGGCAAAGCATGGCACTAGGCATTTGAGTTTCACAGAATTGAACTACACATAGCTCAGGTCTCAAGGAACTTTTTTTCTTTGTTGGACAAAGATGGGCTTAGTGTATTACAAAGCCTCACACTTGTATTAATACAACTTTTCTGCACTTAGGGCAAGTGATTGAAAGAGTTTCTTTTTGGTGATCATATATCTGCAGGTGGAAGATACAAAGGCAGGAACAGATGTTTTCACATGCTGGAAGATTGTCAGTCCAAACTTCAATCATCTTGTGCCTCTTATTGTGCTCATTTCGAACCAGCTTGTCTTGGTTTGTGGGAGCTGATCATGTGCCTCTCTTCTCCCTATTTGATGACATCACACTGGTAGCTTGTAATTGGCCACAGTGAGAGTGTTTATATCAGAGAAGTCAGCAAACCCCACAAATCAGAGCATTTTTCCCCTCTCCTGGATGAGAGTTGGTTTAAGGCTTAAATGAGATAGAAGACTCAGTGGTTGGTTCCTCAATGAAACAGAGTTGCAGTTCTTGGTTTCTGAAGGTTAGTGCTATGGCTTTCAAGACTCCTCAGATGCCTTTCTAGATTGCTCAATAGAAGTTGTTCTAATTTCTCAGGAAAATTTTATCACTGACTCTATGATCTCATTTGTCTTTTCTCTGATACCTTCGGCCACCCCAGCGGTCAGAAATCTGAGCTCTTATAAGCAATGATGAGCCTTTACCTTATTCACATTTTGACAAATCTTAGATTCTTCTGGATGCTTCTCCATTATACGTACATGGAAGCTGGTATAAAACTTAGGTGGGGAACCCATCAGAGCTAGTTAAAATACGCAGAATGACCCTTACACTGAAATGTTTAGTAGACAAGAGCAGTACTCCTGCAGAAGGAATTTTGTGGGCAAATATGTAAAAACAACAACACCAACAATAACAACAAAACTACTACTACTATTCAATAATTTAAACATTTTTTATTTTAAAATTTTATTCTATTTTATTTTCTTATTTTTTTAATTGTAATATATTTTTTTATTATATTATGTTAGTCACCATACAGTACATCGCTAGTTTTTTATGTAAAGTTCGATGATTCATTAGTTGTGTATAACACCCAGTGCACCATGCAATACATGCCCTCCTTACTACCCATCACGAGCCTATCCCATTCCCCCACACCCCTCCCCTCTGAGGCCCTCAGTTTGTTTCTCAGAGTCCATAGTCTCTCATGTTTCATTCCCCCTTCTGATTACCCCCCCTTTCTTTATCCCTTTCTTCCCCTTGATCAGGTAACTGTTTCTATGGCCTCTTTTATATACACACACACACACACACACACACATTTTTACACACACACAGAGTGTGGGTGGTGGCAAGGACAATGCAGTGGGTCCCAGAGGCAGCATTACCTTAGAAATTTTCAGGAAACACTCAGCTCACAGACACGGAACTGCAGTTTACAGGAAGCTATCCATCTTCCTCAAAACAGTTCAGAAAAGGAATCCATTTTCTTTAATATAAATCCTCTTTGTCTTGTGATGTATAAATCATCCCTTCGAAAGAAGCCATTTGAGGTATCAATTCAAGGCATTTTCTCAAAATATCATCCCTTAGCACAGCCCTGTGACGGAAACTAATCCTTTGTGGCTGCCCAAAGGCAAAATTCATCCCACTTTTCACCAAATTTCCCATCTAAAGCCCTCTGCTGTCATCTTAACAATTAGGATGGAATATCAGGGTCAGAATGTCCTTATGCAGGTGTAGTTATCTGGGCATGAAGAAGAGCAGAGAGGAAAATTGATGTGACACAGTGATTTCAAATTAGTGACTCTCTTAATAATGAACATACTTATTGAGGATGTCTTTATGGGAGAGTGAAGCTGTTGCACACCCACTTAGCCACAGCTAGATCACTTGCTCACATATATACCACTGGTATACCTTTGGGGGTGAACGATAATGTTATGGTCTCTCTGTGTGTAGTCTTATTTTTAAGACACAGACAGACAATGATGGTGTCCTCTCCAGATGCCCTGGGTTCCATTTTGCCAGTTTGATTTGCTCATCTCCAGCTGCTCTGGGTGCTGCTGTTAATGGGGATTGCTCTTAGATGACTGGAGCCTTACCTGGAGATGCCTTGGAATTATACCTCCTCTTCTGTACAGTGGAACAACTAGTAGTAATGGGTTGGATGGGAGTGAGTTTACAAAACCTCTCTTGTCTTTTTTTTTTTTTTAAAGAACAATTTCTCAACATTTGCTGCAACATGGACAGGACTGGAGGAGATAATGCTAAGCAAAATAAGTCAAGCAGAGAAAGACAATTATCATATGGTTTCACTCATTTATGGAACATAAGAAGTAGGAAGATCAGTAGGAGAAGAAAGGGAAGAAGAAAGGGGGGTTAACAGAAGGGGGAATGAAGCATGAGAGACTATGGACTCTGGGAAACAAACCGAGGGCTTCAGAGGGGAGGGGGTTGGGGGAGTGGGATAGGCTGGTGATGGGTATTAAGGAGGGCACGTATTGCATGGTGCACTGCGTGTTATACGCAAGAAATGAATCATGGAACTTTACATAAAAAACTAGGGATGTACTGTATGGAGACTAACATAATATAATAAAAAATTATTATTAAAAAAAACAACAGCAAAAAAACCCCTGTCTTGTCTTAAGGCAGAATAGTCCCCAAGATACAATGTATGTTTCAGTGCTCCCTGTGGGATTGAGTTAAGGCTGGACTTCACCCGAAAGCTTCATTCTTGCTTAGTTTCTTCCTGATCTCTATGCTACTCTCTTTCTCCCTTACAGATTTCTTCTGAGAACACTTCCTCAATAAACCACTTGGACACAAATTGTGGTCTCAGTCTCAGCTTTTAGGAAACCCAACTTCACGAGAACCATGTGAAGCTGATTCAGAAACCTGTCAGGGAGTTATTAATTCTGACTGAAGGAGCTGTAGTTTATTCCATGTGGTCCTGAAGTTCAGTTTAAATATATGCCTGAAGAAATTCAAGCTCTCTGACACTGATGACTATTAATTTTGTGCATGATATATATGATTGAAAAACTTATGGTTGTCTGTATTAAATGCAAGTTTAATTCCAAGGAGCTCTACCATGGGCATTCCACACTGTGACTCACTATCTCTGTTCCCTGAATGGCTTTCTCAGGCATAAGAAGACATCTTGCTCTGAGGAAGTCTGCTGCCTAACTGGGCAAGGGGGCGAAATGAGATAGTCTGCAGGAACTGCCTGATGCAAGTGCTCACAGCATATACACGGGGTAGGAGTCTAGAGGCTTGAGAAATCACTTTGGGTTGATGGTAGCAAGAAAGATGTTTGGAACATCCAAGAAGAATTTGAATTAGGCTTATGAGACTGAACAGAGAACTTCAAATAAGGAGACCCTGTTGGACCAAGGCTGGAAAAGACTTTAGCACTTTTGCCAGCAGTGTTTACTACTACACATGGGAATTATAAGGAAAAGTCAACATTCCCTTCATTGCAGAGGAGCCACAAAGAGGGGCACGTGGTAAAATGGAACTTCCCCAATCCCTTTGAGGTTGGCATTGGTATATGACTTGTTTTGGCCAATGAAGGTGAGGGGACATATGAAATTTCCAGGCACACATTCTCAGAGCCAGTGCATGACTCTCCATCTTCTCTTCTCTTGCTGTTGTCATCATGGAAACACATGTGGAGATAGAGTCTCTGTTTGAAGCATGCCCCTCTTTTCAGAAAATACTTTGTAAGCAAATGTTCTACCATTTGCCCTGTGACTTACAAAATCATGATATGATTACAGAATGATTGGAATTGGGCTGCAACTTTCAGTTTCCTTCTAGCTTATTCGATTCTTTGATAAAGGACCTAAATTCAAATTTGGTAAGACTCTTGTATCTTCTTAGAAACACAAAGAAATGTGGTAACAACCGTATCTTCTGCTGAAAATGAATTGCTCCTTATAACATTAACAGACCAAAATAGCAATTATAAATAGGACCAAAAAGGTTAAATGCCCTTTGATCCTGTTGCAAAGCTCTGAAATTTCAACCCTGACCGGATAGAAATTTATCTTCCCCCCAAATCCCAAACTTGAATGCTCCCTAGGAACTGTGAAAAGTTTTCATTAATGAGCATGTTTGTAGCTCAGATAAATATTCCAGGAAAGTCAAGGGACTTGTTTATCCCAATGGGTGTAGTTGTGTGTTAGAGATCACATAAAGTTCAATTTCTTTATTTTATTTATTGTGTAGAGGAACATCTGTTGTTCAGACTCATTTCATTAGGGCTGTTGTGCACATACTTCTCCAAGCCTATTTTGCTTTCTGTCACCCCAATTCAGCCATAAATCCCCTTCTACTCTGTTTTGTGCATCGTTAGAAGGCACTTTGTGTGTAGAAGTGCTGTTCGTATGTTGAACTCTTGTTGCTCATATACCATACTTGTCGCCTCTTTCTCAGCCCAGCAGGAAATTACCTTCTGCTCAAATGATTCCCTTTCCTTCTATCACACCACCATCATTTTAGTATAATTTTTTCTTTCCAGATGATCGGATGGAGTCCTTATGCTGACTGTTCATAGCAGGTCTCATGTCCTCATAGAAACAGAATTCTCATCTTCAGTTAGAGAAAGGAATCTTAAGCCTTCTGAAATCATCTGCTATTTAATTATAGAGGACAGCCTTCTGTTGCTCAATTTATACACACGTTTTGTAGAATTTACACTTCTGTTAACAGGATGTTAAAATAGGACTCTTTCTATCTTGGTTTCAGTAGAGCCTGCAAAATTCTAATCACAAATAATAGGTGTTTCACCTACTTTCTAAAATGAGGTGCTAGACCACCTATGCAGGGTTGTGAAGAGGTAATTGGGAACCAGTGTTGTTCCCCTTAATCAGCCCTAAGTTTAAGAATAAAACATGATTGAATTTGAAAACTGAGTGAGAGAATATCTTTGAAGAAGGACAATGGTACGCTTTGGTATTTTCTCACTACATACTCATGGGGGAAAGGGAGAGGATGGTTATTTCTAGTGACAGGTTATTTAAGGAAACCCCTTGGAGCCTCGATATGTGTTCTCTGGAGTTTAGGGACCCGAGCAGACTGGTGGATGACTCATGCCTCAAAGGTCCCCAGAAGAGAGGTCAGTGGACCAGCCTACCTGACATTGGAGTGAAGAAAGATGATGGTATTGGGAACTAGTGACTGTTCCACTAATGTCAATGGTAATCAGAGGTGCCTTGACTTGGGAGTGAAATTTTGGAATTCACTCAAGAGGGTGGATGGGTTTATATAAGGGCTATGGAATCATGGGTAGGGTGTGGGCAGACTGTATGGTGCCCAGGGGAGGAGGAAGGAGTTGTAAGCAACTGGGAACAGAAGGGCCATTGCCTACACTAAGGGAGGTAAAATTAAGTGTCCACATGGGGACATTTCCTTAAAATCCATAAAAGAACCCCAAGACTCCAAGTGAGCAAGAGTTGTTTTTAAACATCTGTTAACCACTTGGCATTCTTTCCACCCCATTGTAGAGGAACAACTCAGCATTTAGTGATTTAAAGGAAGAATGGGGGAAAGAATAAAGTTGCCTTCTGCTTGCACACTGGGTCTGGTTAGCTTAATGGAATGGTATTGCTTCTATTGAGGATTTCCTGCATATTATCATGAATTATTTGTTAGAGTTCATTGTCTTTTAGAGTACCTATTTTTCCTTTGAATATTATTATTCAATTAACAGATACAAATTGAGTGTCAACTATGCATTAGTAAATATTATGTACTAGAAAACAAATATAAAAAGAAAAATCTTGGATCTCAAGTTCTTTATGCTTTAGTCGGAGAGGCTCATAGCAAACAGGAAATTTGAATGAAATGTGGAACAAATCTGTACTATGTAATGGAACCATATATAAGTGTAACTCAGATGTGAGTGATGGCACATGTCTTTTGAAAGGATGCATTCATGGCTATGAATTTATCTCTATTTGTTGCTTTAGTTGCAAGCCATTAATTTGGATATGGAATATTTTCATTGTTGTTCATTTCTAAATATTTTATAATTTCCATTATGAGTTCTTGTATCACTTGTATCACTAGTATATTTACTAGCATGCTTTGAATTTCCAGAAGCCTTTTTTCCATCGTTTGTTTATGTTTTCTAATTTTATCATGCTGTTGTTAGTGAGAGAGTAATTGGTACTTGTTAAGATTTGCTTTATGACTTAGTTGTCAATTTTTAGAAATGTTGCATGTGTATTTCAAATGCATGTCTATCCTATAATTTTTGCATGTAAAATTCTATATATGTATATTATATTAAGTTTGTTGATTGTTTAGTTTAAACCTTATTTATCTTTGTTAATTTTCAGTCTGCTTAATCTATAAAGCAGACTAAGAGAGGCATATGAAAGTCTTCCACCTGACCACATTTATCCAATTGTCCTTGTAATTGTTTTATTTATATATGTTGAGGCTATGTTGTTGGGTACATACTGTTTTGGGATTGTTTCCCCTTTGAAATGTTCTTTTGATATATAATATCCTTCTTCATTCCTTGTCATTAAGATGACCACATAATTTATCATCCAAGCAGAGATACTTTTGGTAGTGAAAAGGGACACTAAAATAATTAATAGGTAGTTCTAAGTGGGAAGTTTATAGCAATAAACTTCAAAAAAGAAAGATCTCAAGTAAACAACTTAACTTTATAATTCAAGGAACTAGAAAAAGAACAAAACCTAAAGTTAGCAGATGAAGGAAATAACAAAGATTAGAGCAGAAATCAATGAAATAGAGAATAAGAAAACAATAGAAAAGAACAACAAAACTGATAATTGGCTCTTCGAAAAGATAAGCAAAATTGACAAACCTTTAGCTAGAATAACTAAGAAAAAAAGAAAGAGGACCCAAATAAATAAAATTGTAAATGAAAAAGTAGCCATTACAACTGATATCACAGAAATACAGAGGATCATAAGAGATGACTATCAACAATTCTATATCACCAAATGGGACAACCTAGAAAAAATGGATATGTTTCTAGAAACACAACCTACCATCTGAATCATGAAGAAATAGAATATTTGAACATATCATTAATGGGTAAGGAGATTGAATTTTTATTGTTTTATTTTTTTTTAAAAGATTTTATTTATTTATTTGACACAGAGAGAACACAAGTAGGGAGAGCGGCAGGCAGAAGGAGAGGAATAAACAGGCTCCCCGCCTTGCAGGGAGCCCAATGCAGGGCTTGATCCCAGGACCCTGGGATCATGACCTGAACCAAAGGCAGACGCCTAATCTACTGAGCCACCCAGGTGACCCAGAGGTTGAATTTTTAATAAAAAGTCTCCCAAGAAGATAGTTTCACTAGTGAATTCTACCAAACATTTAAAGAATTAATGCCAATCCTTCTCAAACTGTTCTAAAAAATTGAAGAGGGGGAACATTCCCAAACTCATTTTATAAGGCCAACATAACTCTGATATCCAACCAGACAAAGACAGAACAAGAAAAGAAAATTACAGCAAATCCCCAATGAATATAGATGCAAAAATTCTCAAGAAAAAATAGCAAATCAAAATCAACAGAACATTAAAAGGATAATACACCATTATCTAGTGGGATTCATCCCTGGGATCCAAGGGTGGTTCAACATATACAAATCAGTAAATGTGGTATGCCACATTAATAAGATGAAAGATAAAAATCACATAATTATCGGAATAAATGCAGTTGGCAAAATACAACATATTTTCATGATAAAAACTCTCACTAAATTGGGTATAGAAGAAACATACATGAACATAATAAAGGTCAGACATGATAAGCCCACATCTAACATCATACTCAATGGTGAAAACTTGAAATCTTTTCTTCTAAGATCGGACAAAAGTGCCCACTCTCACCAGCTCCTATTCAACATAACACTGGAAGTTCTAGCCAGAGCAATCAGGCAAGAAAAAGAAAAAAGGCATCTGAATCAGAAAGGAAGAAGTAAAATTGTCTTTCTTTGCAGATGATATGACCTTCTATATGAAAAATCCTAAAGACTTCACCAAAAAACTGTTAGGACTAATCAATAAATTTAGTAAAGTTGAGGGATATAAAATCAACATACAGAAATCAATTGCATTTCTATACACTAGCAACAAAACATCCAAAAAAGAGATAATGAAAACAATCCCATTCACACTCACGCTAAGCATCAAAAACAATTAAATACCTAGGAATAAATTAAACCAAAGAGGTGAAAGACGTGTACACTGATAAGTATAAGACACAGATGAAAGAAACTGAACAAGACACAAATAAGTGGAAATATAGCCTGTGTTCATGTATTGGAAGAATTAATATTGTTAAATGTCTACACTACCCCAAGTCATCAACAGAGTCAATGTAACAAATAACTATCAAAATTCCAATGGTGTTTTTCATAAAAGTAGAAAAAACAATCCTAAAATTTCATATCGAACTTCAAAAGACCCCCAAATAGCCAAAACAATCCTGAGAAAGAAGAACAAAGCTGGAGGCATTACTTTTCCTGATTTCAAACTATACTATGAAGCTATAGTAACCAAAACAGTATGGTACTGGCATAAAAATAGAAACATAGACCAATGGAATAGAATTGAGAGACTAGAAATAAATCCACGCATTCACAGTCAACTAATATTTGACAAGGGAGCCAAGAATGCTCAATGGAGGAAGGATAGTCTCCTCAATAAATAGTGTTGGGAAAATTAGATAATCACGTGCAAAAGAATGAAATCAGACCGCTCTCTAACTACTCTCACAAAAATTAACTTGAAATGGATTAAAGACTTAAACATAAGACCTGAAACCATGAAATTCCTAGAAGGAAACATAGGGGAAAATGGTCCTTGATATTGGCCTTGTCAATGATTGTTTGGTTGTGACACCAAATGCAACAAAAGCAAAAATAAATAAGTGGACTGCATCAGGGGTGCCTGGGTGACACATTTGGTTGAACATTCGACTCTTGGTTTTGGTTCAGGTCGTGATCTTAGGGTCTTAGAATGAACCCTGCGTTAGGCTCTGTACTCAACACAGACTCTGCTTGGGACTCTCTCTCGCTCTGGCCAACCACCCCACCACCCCTCCTCTCTGGAATAAATGGATAAATCTTAAAAAAAAAATAAGTGGACTGCATCAAACTAAAAAACGAAACAAAACAAAACAAACCCCCGCTGCACAACAAAAAAACCCAATCACCAAAGGACATGTTTCATCAAGAATGAAAAGACAACCTACAGAATGGAAGAAAATATTTGTAAATCCTATATCTTCTGATGATGAGTTAATATCCAAAATATATAAGAAACTCATACAATTTAATAGGAAAAAACAAAGAAGACGTCAATTATAAAATGGGCAGAAGAACTGAATAGACAGTTTTCCAAAAAAGACATAGGTCACCAGGTACATGAGAAGATGCTCAACATCACTAATCATCAGGGTGATACAGATTTAAACCACAGTAAGATATTGTCTCAAGCCTGTTATGAGGCTATTACCAAAAAGATGAGAGATAATAAATGCTGGCATGGATGTGGCAAAAAGGAAACCCTTGCAGTCACTATGGAAAACAATATGGAGTTTCCTCAAAAAATTAAAAGAATTACCATATGATCCAGCAATCCCATTTTTGGCTATATATCCAAAGGATCTGAAAATAGGATCTTGAAAAGATATCTTTGCTTTCATGGTCATTACAGCATTATCACAGTAGCCAAGATACAGAGACACAGAAGTGCTCTTCAACAGAAGAATAGATAAAGAATATGTGGTATATATATATAGACACCATGGAATACTATTTAGGCACGAGAAAGATGGAAATCCTGCCATTTGCAACATGGATGAACTTGAGGACATTGTGAAATAAGTGAGACAGAGAAAGACAAATACCTATGATATCACTTATGTGGAACCTAAAACAGCCAAGGTAGGTAGTGAAAATGGGGTTTCTCAGACTATGCAAAGCACAAGCTCTGCAGTTTTGATACTTAATAGGAGACTTTTTCATCCTGAATCTGAGCAGAAACAAACTTCCTTGTTGTCCCATGTACTAGTTAATTTTTTTCTTCCCACCGTGCCTGCAACATTGAGAGGACCTTGGGTATTAAGGGTGTCTGTTCCAAATACACACCTTGAATTGGCCTTGTTGGCCACCCTCCCTGGACATTTTAAAATCTCAACCTCCAGATTATAGCTGGGTCTAATTCTGCTTATTCTAAAGTTACTGTAGTATCAACCCTCTCCTTGGGGAAGAGGCCTGTTATAGAAACACAGCCTAGCTGAGCTCAACCAAATGGGCTGTATGCTCTGGGCTTCACTCTGTAGAAGTTCAGAAAAACATAGGAGGGGCTTTGAATTTTTGATCTCTCCATTTTCTTTCTAGCCTTAGCTTTTGTTAAGTGAGATGGTATAGAGCAAAGGTCTAGCTCCTTCTTTTATAGATAATGCATATCCCTTTCCCACTGGAAGGCAAAAGTGACTAAAGTCAGTTCAGATATTATGGACTAATGTTCTCACCTTCTGTCTGCTGGAAGCAGTGTGAGGAGGGGGAGATTGGATTGAGAAGCTGGGACAAGACCATGAGGATCCACAGAGGCCAACTGAAGGAGTTTAGATCCATGTTTTCTACTTGAGTAATTTACGACACGCTCCAACTTTACCTTTGGTAAAAAATTCTCAAAATCTCCCAGTGTTGATTTAAACGATTTCATTGTAATTTTACCTAAATATATATAGCTATAAAGCCAGGCTTAAGCGCATTATATTTATAGCTCTTATGTAACTATGAAACCAAAGCAAAGTTTTAAGTTGTATTCAAATAAAATTGCAAACTAGACAGATCAAATAAAAAATTAATTCAGTGTGTCAGATCAAGTTGTTTTGGGGAAGCAAAATTGCTGCTCTCAATGTGACAATGGTACTGCTATCAGGTAGTGTTTTTAGTTTGACCTACTTGTATTGTGTGTCAGAAAACAACTCAGTGATGATTTTTCTCTACTTAAACAAGATAAAACCTTAATTTGGGCAGCGATGTGAAGTACTTAAACCAGCATTTGGCCCAAGGCATCATTTATCCAAGGTTTGTCTCTGGACTTTCCCTCATTAGTCTGGGGAAATTACCTGGAGTCCGTGTAATTGTTAGCAAATGCAAATGCAAGCACCAAAATTTCAGGATAGTACTTGGTTTTAAAATGGAAATCCAGATGATCCAGAATATAATTATGTGAAAAATTGTAAATATCATTGAAATGAAAATAGGAAAAATAATCTTGCTGAGATTTTGAAGTCTTACCTTAATACGTCTGAAGACCTCCAGAGTCTCCAACTGGGGTCTCATCTGTTATCCCAAAGATGAATTAGGTATTTAGGGTACTTCAAGTGGCAAACTGGAAGGCCACCAGAGGAGGGGACCAATATAAAAGCAGAGAAGTGTGAGAAGATTCTGAGATAAGACATTCTAAAGACCAACAGTGACTGTGCTCAGGTTGGTGGGGGGAGGGGTAGGTGGTACTGCAGGGGGGACTGTGGTGCTCCATCAGATCCCCCCTGTAGGCCAGTGCCACTGCTGGGAATGTCTGGTGTGCGTGGCTCCCAGCTGCAACCTCTGGGAATTGCCCAAGGTTGCACCCCTTTCTAAGGATCTACTTATGGCCAGTGACTGGCTGATTTGTGAATACAAAGATCTCAACTTGGGACAACATTGAAGGGCTATCTGAGCTCTAGAGCCCTGTGTAGGACCAGCTGGCACCTCAGTTACAACTGTATTGCAGATCAGCTTCTCTTTCTGCCCAGGCCTGTCACCTACCCTTCTTGGCAGGTGTATCTCCTGAGAGTTCTAACACAATTTCTGCTTGCAATTCCTTATCTAAGAATCTGAGCCTAGAGAACCCGTCTAAGACAGATATCAATGACATCTGTGCACAGAAGAGATGAGAAGGTTTGCTGCTTAGTGCTTAGCACAGTGCCTGGCACATCATACAGAACTGAGTGAATGAATGAGTGATAGGTTTGAAGAAGTCAAGGATAACTACCACAATTCTGGCTTCGGGTATTGATTAGATGATGGGTAATTGTGTGTGGGGGAATATGATGAATTTAGATGTTACAGGTTCTCTGTTTTAGGTTTATTGCCTGAGTCTGTGCCTTGTTTTTAGTCCTGACTCCATGCCCTATATACCACCCATGACTACACTTTGTATTCCCTCCATCCCCCAAGTACACATTGTATGGTTTTCTTGAGGTGGCTAGTGCTTCAGGGAATTTCAAATGAATTATAAGATGGTGTCAGTGAGAATGAGATCTGCTGATTATTCCCCAACATCCCTATCTGATAACCTATAGTTGAGATTCTAGGTCTTTTGTTTTCCTGCAGGTGTCTGGCAAGAGCGGCACACACTCATTACTGATGAGTCCACATTTAATGGGCCTCGTTATACATCAATACATAGAGTAACAATAATTAAACTGGATGAGGGGAGGAAATGCTTGGTTCTCTGATTGTTCCAAATTTCATTTCTGGAGGTGTCCAGGGAGTGTTTTCATGGTGGAGACAGGAGCATTACCATTTTAACGAGCCCAGTCTCCCTGTAGTTTATGGCTTCCTTTCACCCACGGCAAATCTGATGGGCAATTGCTTTCCCTTTGAAGGTGGCCTTTCTGGGATCCAAGATTAGGTCAGACACTCCTCCCCACTGTCAGGCAGCCTCATAAAGATCCTTCCCTTAATTGGAATTCCAGACCATTAAGTAATGGCCTAATTTGCTGCCATGGACTGTTTCTTATATTAACTTTGCCAAAGGTAAGAAGAAAAGCAAATTGGGTATGGGTCTTCTCCTATGTTATGTTTCTTAAAGGGTCAGATTTGCATTTCTGGAACAAAGAATAGTTGAATATACTTTGAGGAGGAGGAGGAGCATAGCGAGTGGGGGTGGAGACATTTCAATAAAAGATTTATGGAAATGTGGAGGTAGCTGAGCCCTTGTCTGGAATCAAGTATCCCCTGCTTTGTGCTTTATGTGTTATAATGCAAGGAAGTGGGGCGCTAATCTAAAGTCACAGAGCTGATATCAGGCAAAGAGTTGAGCAGAACCCCAGACCAGCCAGGGTACCAGCTAGGAGGTGTTGCAGTAGTTGTGAGGTACTTTTTATCATCACCAACAGAACAGTCTCTGTTTCCGTTGGCAGTAGAACCTTTGGGCAAGTGACCAAGGGATAAAGTTAAGCTGTTGGTGCAAGTTCCCTATTTATAATTATGGGTCACTTGGACAGGACTGTCCCCTTTCCCACACTAAGAGATAATTGCATCTGCTGAAGAAAATCTTAATCAGGAAACAAACTTCCCAGGTTAATAGTACTAGTTTGAGAAGTGTCTTTGACCAATGGAAATTGGAGTTTCTGATCAAATCTGGATGAATGCTAAGCTTTCCAAACATAAGGTGCCCAGTGAGCACCCAGCCTTCTGTAATCCACGATTGTGGTCATTACTGATGTTCAGGCTTCCCACTGCAGATTTCTCCCTGGAGTCTGCTTTTAAGATAGCTAGAGCTCTAGATGGCATTTGGTCCCAGCCACTGCCCGCAGACTGTCACTGCGTAAATCCTTTAGTCCTGCTGGATCCCTCAAACAAAGCTAATCTGCCATCTGACACCTGGGCTTGTCACCTTTAATTCCAGGCTTCTGAGCTGCTGTCTCCAGGGAAATAAAGGGAGGATTTCTCTTCTGTCCTCACATACTCTTGACATCTATTATCCTACCGATGGGCCTCTGCCTCAAGGGGTACATGGCTGCATTCTCTACTCTTCTGTTTATCAGTGTAAAGCCATTCCTGAGTTTTTGACCTGCCCATTTGGCTGTTTTAATTTTTTAGGCAAAGGATCCCTGTGGCAACAAAACAGCTTCTTTTTATAAGCTGTTTCTGTTGGAAAGCTTATGAACAAAGGAAGTCTTTGAAAAAGAAGCTGTTTTCTAATGGGTGAATTTCAGGTATCATGAGGGCTATACAAGAAGTATTTTGAGGCAGAGGGCCTATTTCCAAGGTGCCCTCAACCTCTAGCCTGAGTTTGCTTTTTCCTTCCCTTAACCTTTCAGTGATTGGGCAGATAGGTTGGCTGGGTGATTGATCCAGTTTAGCCAGCTGAAATAGCATTGCTGTTACATGATAGGGGCAGGGCAGAGTGGGTCTGTAAACTAGGGCATCCTTTGGGCCCTTGTAGTACTTTGATCCAGAGATTATTCAAAACATTAAAATGTGTACATAATAAAGAAAGGAAAGCAAATGTATGCTAGTAAATGTATGTATATGCGTGTGTATTATATATCCATACACATACACAGATATTTCTTGTATGTATGTGTATGTATGTATGTATACATATTTCTTGTATATGTATAGTCAGTAGAGCAATCTCACCACATAAAGCAACTGGTACTGGTTGACAGTTAAAGGAACATGGAATAGGTGGTCTAGGAAGGAAGTTAGAAGCTCATTTCTGGCCTCATGACCAGTTGCAGAAATAAGGATTACAGTAGCTTCTCATATTTTCTTTTTTTCTCTGTTATTTTTTTTTCATGTATCACATAATTTACTTTTGAAACTCTTTCTTTATTTTACTATTTTAAGATGTTTTGTTGGTGGTTAACTGCACAATCTAATCCTCAAATTACGGGATACCAAGGTGGGGATGATGGAACTAGAAGAATGAATGAAAACCACTCAGTGACTGACAGGACTTTGGATCTTCCCTTGGGAAGAGGTGAGATGCTTTCGTTTGTACGAGAGATGGTTGCTTATGTTTGCCATTGTTGCTGTTGGTGCTTGGGAGATTCAACTGTGCAGAAGGGTGTACTTGGGTGATGAGTGCTGAAGGGATGGACTGTGGTAGATACGGTGAATTGGTTCTCTCAACTGCCATGTTATTTTCTTTCCAGATGTAGAGGTTGGAAAGCTAATACACTACATTCCCAAGACTCCTTTGCAGCCAGTGTTCTGTGAATAAATTAGGTTCTGCCAATTAAATGCACTCATGCAAAACTGGAAGGTAGAAGTGATTCAGAGTCCATTTTCCTACTGCTATTGCTCCTGGCAAGCAAGATAATAAAAATGTGAACACTTAGAGTCATCTATGGCAGCTAGACTCACCACTTCACTGTCTAGTCATCAGTTTCATGGATACCTTAAGGCAACTATGGCAGGAGTCATGGGGGTAGCAGTAACAGCTTCCTGACCTCTGGGTCACAGCTTCAGTTGGTGTCATTGAACTTGATAGTCTTGTGGTATGCTTGTATCTTCTGTTTCTCCAGCCTTTCCAATATTCAATAAGCAGCTTAATATATTAAATACCTAGAGTGATTTCCATTTCTTATATTGTATTCTGGCTTTTAGGCATAGCTTGGACTGTCCATTCTATGGAGGAATAGAGACTCAGGATAATTAATAATCTCCACCTTTGTGAACTGGGTTCAAGGCTTCTGCTTTCTTCTCAAAATTCACTTCAGCAATCCCCAGGTCTCCTCACTATTCCCAACATACCCATGCATTTGTTTTCATAAGGTGAGATGCAAAGAACTCTAAATTGGGAGTCAGAGAACCTAAGTTAGAGCAGTATATCTCTAACTAGCTGTGTGGCCTTGGACAAATTGGACAGCTTTCTTTTTTTTTTTAATAAATTTTTATTTTGTTATATTAGTCACCATACAGTACATCTTCAGTTTTTGATGCATTGTTCCATGATTCATTATTTGCATATAACACCCAGTGCACCATGCAATATGTGCCCTCCTTACTACCCATCACCTGTCTATCCCATTCCCCCACCCCCCTCCCCTCTGAGGCCCTCAGTTTGTTTCTCATAGTCCATAGTCTCTCATGTTTCATTCCCCCTTCTGATTACCCCCCCTTTCTTTATCCCTTTCTTCTCCTACCAATCTTCCTAGTTCTTATGTTCCATAGATGAGAGAAACCATATGATAATTGTCTTTCTCTGCTTGACTTATTTCACTTAGCATTATCTCCTCCAGTGCCATCCATGTTGCAGCAAATGTTGAGAAATCATTCTTTTTGATAGCTGAGTAATATTCCATTGTATGCACCACAACTTCTTAACCCAGTCATGTTGAAGGGCATCTCGGCTCCTTCCACAATTTAGCTATTGTGGACAATGCTGCTATGAACATTGGGGTGCATATGGCCCTTCTCTTCACTACGTCTGTATCTTTGGAGTAAATACCCAGTAGTGCAATTGCTGGATCATAGGGTAGCTCAATTTTTAACTTTTTAAGCGATCTCCACACTGTTTTCCAAAGTGGCTGTACCAACTTGCATTCCGACCAACAGTGTAAGAGGGATCCCCTTTCTCCACATCCTCTCCAACATTTGTTGTTTCCTGCCTTGTCAATTTTTGCCATTCTAACTGGTGTAAGGTGGTATCTCAAGGTGGTTTTGATTTAAATTTCCCTGATGGCTAATGATTTTGAACATTTTTTCATGTGTCTGTTAGCCATTTGTATGTCTTCATTGGAAAAGTGTCTGTTCATGTCTTCTGCCCATTTAATTTAATTTAATTTTTTTTTAAAAGATTTTATTTATTTATTCGACAGAGATAGAGACAGCCAGCGAGAGAGGGAACACAAGCAGGGGGAGTGGGAGAGGAAGAAGCAGGCTCATAGCAGAGGAGCCCGATGTGGGCCTCGATCCCTTAATGCCGGGATCACGCCCTGAGCTGAAGGCAGACGCTTAACCACTGTGCCACCCAGGCGCCCCTGCCCATTTTATGATTTGTTTGTTTCTTGTGTATTGAGTTTGAGAAGTTCTTTATAGATCTTGGATACTAGTCTTTTATCTGTAGTGTCATTTGTAAATATCTTCTCCCATTCTGTGGGCTGCCTCTTAGTTTTTTGGACTGTTTCCTTGGCTGTGCAGAAGTTTTTATCTTGATGAAGTCCCACAAGTTCATTTTTTCTTTTGTTTCTCTTGTCTTTGGAGATGTGTCATGAAAAAAGTTGCTGTGGCTGATGTCAAAGGGGTTGCAGCCTAGGTTCTCCTCTATGATTTTGATGGATTCCTGCAAATTGGACAACTTTCTTGAGCTTCAAATTCATCATCTGTAATATGAGGGCTGGAATCTTCCCCACCTGACTCATCACAGGGTTGCTACAAGAAACCAGCATCAATAACAATAACTATCATTTATTTGACAAATACTGAGAATTGTCTATGTTCCCAGCTCCATGTGAAGCACTAGGAACACAGTAGAGGATGAAGAGTGGTGTGCTGGTAAGCCAGCTTTCCAAATAGAAAAGCCCTGATTCAGAGCATTTGCCAATTTCTGTGGTGTAAATACTCCCACCATGGCTGACTTCAAGCCACTGACCTCACTGAATGCTATACGATGAGCTCTTGTGAGCTGGCTCTGGCACACCACTGAGACACAGCCTTGCCTTGTTGTATGCCTGGAAGTGATATGACCTCTCTAGGTGCAGCATAGAGAATGGATCATATGGGCAGACACAGAAGTAGGAACACTACTTAGGAGGCCACTGCAAAAGTGTGAGAGAGAGATGCTTCCTGTGACAGAGCTGGAGGGATGCTGACCTGTTCAAGATACAATTTGGGGGTAGAATTATCAGTTACCAAACCTATAGAGTGTAATTTATTTATTTATTTATTTTTAAATTAACATACAATAAAATTGACTTTTTGGGGGGTGCACAGTTCTAGAAATTTAAATACCTATGTATTCTTGTAACTAGCATCATAATCAGGATTTAGAACAGTTCCATCACCCCCCAAATCTTCCTCGGGCTATACTTTTGTAGGCACACATTCTTCCTCCACACCTAACACAGAAGTGGTGTGGGGACTTGAACCTGGATAGAATGATTATCCATTTAGATCCCAATTTTGTTCCTGATAGTCCTCTTGTATTTGAGAGTCTCTAACCAGACCCAACTTTTCCCAGAGGGTAATTTCAACTTATTGGGCCTGAAATAGACTTCTTACTGCACCAATATGCTGGGTCTGTCTCAGTAGGCACAGAAGGTGTAGGCAAAGCCTGTAAGAGCCACTTGAACTCACCAAAAATTTCCACATCCTGAGATATATCCACAAAGTCAGTAATGGGGGAAGGCAATCTATTTTTAGGCACATAAATAATTTAGGTCAGAATATTCCAGGTAGCATTACATTACAGCTGAAAACAAACCTCACTTTGGATGGTTATAAAACGATTCCAATAAACATCATTGCTAAAAGCATAAGCATTTTAATTAGCTCATCTGTAACTCCACAGGGCCTGCTGAGATATAAATATACATATATATTCATAATATAGATCGTTGTGAATATATTTTTTATTAGTTGCATCTCTCTCTCTTCCTTTCCCATTATTGTTCTGTCACAAAATGTCTTTTATTTTCTTACTGAAAGGAGGGTTCTGTTTATTTGTATTCTGGGGCACAATTTTTTTTTTCTGGAAAGGGGAGAGGGTCCAGGATGGCTCATATTATCTCAATTCATCAAAGAACTTTAAGTATCACTTTATCTGGAGTTGCAACTTCCTTGTTCCCTGGTTCCATTGAGGAACAGATGAGTTGCCTGAGTCTTGTCATGGTAGAGGTGCCAGAGGACAGGGAAATGCATTACAGATAAACAGCTAAAAGCAAGGAAGGAGAAGAAGAAGGGGAGAAACCTTCCCAACAACTTTCTTACCAGGAGCCTTCCTCAGCAATGGGTAGGGGTTTCTCAGGAACCCCGTGAGATAGGCTATGATTTCCAGACTGCAGATGGGGAATACAAGGCTCATAGAGTAACTTTTTAAGGCCCCGTGGTTGTGTCTAGAGCCCAGAACTCATGCCTGGGGAAGAAGATGGACTCTATCAGAAGTCAGCAGTGTCTTTAGCCTCCTGTGATGCTTGAAGGAGCACTAAGAATTGAGAGATTTTAGCAAGAAACATGGAGAAACAGAAGGAAACATGAGGCAAAAATAAAAATTAGAAGGAGAATTGAAAGGAAAACAATAGCAACCCTTGAAATCTGTACCAACAGATATCTTTGGAGACTCTTTGGAGTTTTCAATGTTCTTTTTATCCACTGACTCTCATGACTTGGGAGGCAGTGGTGAAAAGAATTCAGGTTTTGTAAATAGACACACTCTGGTTTGAGGACCATTTCCGAGTCATGACTGAGCAGATTGCATGGCCTGAAAAATGGTCCTACCCCGGATTTGGGATTGACCTTTGTTTTGCTTATCCGTGTAACCCACTACCCCAGGATTTCATGGCTAAAAACAAACACAATTTATCTCTTATGATTCTGCAGGCTGAACAGATAGTTCTCTTGTTTCATGTAGTATCAACTGGAGTATGAGAGGGCTAGTAAGTTTAAAATGGTTTTACTCACATGCCTGAGAATTGGTGCTGCCTGCTGATTGAAGGCTCACTGGGACTGTTGGTTGGGGGTCTTGGTTCTTTTCCATGTGATCCTTGCCACATGGCTGCTTGGGCTTCCTCAAAGCATGGTAGCTGGGTTCTGTGGAGTGTTCCAAGCCTCAGTGTGCAGGTACTTATCAAGCCTCCACTTGCATCATTCTGGCTAACATCCCATTGGACAAAGATAGTCAAATGACCATGTTCAGAGACAGTGTACTGGGAGGCTACACAAAGACATAAATACTGGGAGGTGTGGTTCACTGGGGGCCACCAGAGTAATAGTAATAATAACATTCTACTACCATCTCTAAGAATCTACTTTGCAACCACAGCACAAAACATTGTCCATGACTTAGCCCCCATCTGAAGCTTCATGCCCCACCACAACTTCCTTGACAAACTGTTAGAATACTGGGTCATAATTGGCCTGCGAGTTTTACCCATTGGTAAAACTTAGTACAGGACATTGCCAGGCATTATGAACAGCACAGAAGAAATAGGAACCCTGTTCCTGTCTTAATGAGTCAGCTGGCCAAAAGGTGAGATAAAACTAGTACATGTGAGGAAAAGCAAGAACATATTGGCTAGTGGAGGGACAAAAATTCAGAGAAGAAAGAAACAAATGAAGGCCAGATTAGGTGGAGATGTTGTTTTTCTTCCCTTCACCCTCTTTCCTTCCTTTCCCCCTTCTTCTTTTCTATTCTCATATCCTATTCCCAACCTCTTCTGATCCTCTGCCCATCTTAGGCATGGAATCTGCCTAAGGTGAAAGTGAATCAGGTTTGTTTACTGTATTAGTTATCTATTTGTGTGACACAAATTATCCTAAAACTTTGCGGCCTTAAAACAACAATAAATATTTATTATTTTTCATCATCTCTATGGGTCAGGAATTGAGGTGTGGCCAAGCTGGAGAGTTCTGGGTCAGAGTCTCTCATGATGTAGCCATCAAGATCATCTTGAGCTGGCATCATCTGAAGGTTTGACTGGAGCTGGAGGATCTGCTTCCAAGGTGGTCACTCACATAGATGGCAAGTTGGTGCTGGCTGTTGGTGGGAGTCTACATCTTCCCCAGGAGGCCTGCTGGGCTGCTTCTCCCAGAACAAGTAAGCCAAGAGAGTGAGAGTCAGGTGGAAGCTGTCCTTTGGATGACCTGCCCTTAGAAGTGACATGACATTGCTTCTGCTCCATTTTGTTCATAAGAAGTGAAACCCCGAGTGTGGCCTGCTTTCAGGTGGAGGAGAATTAGCCTTCACTTTCTCCAAGGGAGTAGTGTCATAGAATTTGCAGACACTTTGAAGCTACCATATCTGTATTTTGAGGGTTCCTTCTGATGCCGCTCAGTACAATTTCAATTTCTCCCCTTTCAGTAGTTTCTGAGGCAGGGATGGTCCCCATCATGGTGATAAATGCCCCAGGGAACACAGTGGGCAAATGATTTCCCAGTAACCAAGTCCTTGTTCCCTTTTTGAAAGGAGTGCTCTTCTTACATGGGCTACAGCTAATGCTGACCCTAGCAAGACTGAAGGATGTCTCTCAAAAGCCAAAAAGGTTTTGAAAGGACAAAGAAGCTTCTAGTGGAGAAGATGTACAGGAGAGACAATTGTCGGTCAGGGAGACCATGAAGGTCCATATTCCCCTTTGTCCAGTCAGGGGACCAGGCCCTTTCTAAGGTGAACTTTCTCTGACTGCCCCTTTGCTTCCCTTGAAATAAAGTGTATTTAGACTGTGTGCTTATTTTTTCCTTCCCCTACGTGCTCTCTGTGGAATTCATTATCTCTGATTTAGTAAAGTGCATTATACACCCGAGGAGTCAGTTTAACTAATTCCAGCTCATCAGCTAATATCACCCTCTTCTCCAACTATTTCCCTTGGAGGAATTGGCAAAGATTAGATTGGACTTGCTGCTGTGAGCAATACCTTGAAAAGGAAAAAGGTGAAAACCAGAGTACAGGGTCAGCTCTTGGAAGGAATTATCTGGGATATAAAAGGAACAGATTTTACTTGTTTCATTGTCATCAATGCCTTTTCTGCTCAGATTTTCCACTGAGACCTCTGTTAGAGGTGGCCTTGCTCAGGCTGGGTCCGCCTGGCCAGTTCAGTTTTGCAGAATGGGAGACTTCAGCCCAGTGTCTTGGTTTGAGTCAGGTTATAACACCAGACATAATTCTGGGCATGCAGGGGACAACTATGGACTGAGAAGGTGGGGAGGATCTGGGACTCAGAATGAAACTGGACTGAATGCTGTGTTCTGGCTCTTAACTTATTGCTAAGCATCCCAGCACTTTCCCCCCTGGTTTTGATTTCCTTTTCTGTGAAATGGGAGGTGCAGAGTAGTTGGGCACCTTGGGCATTCCAGAGTTCTGGGATCTTGCTGTGTTTGAAGGAATTAGAAGTCCCTTGTAGTCACCAGATATGGTGATATCTAGAAAGATGTATTAGCTCAAGACCAGCTCTATGCTGGTGTGAAGGCAGAGTAAGATGGATGCCCTGTGTCTTGTGCAGGTCAGTGACCCTCTCTGGACCACAGTTAACCCATCTCTACAATGAAAAGATGGTGCCTGTTCTTCTGGCTCTAAGTCCTCTGCTTCCAAATGTGTCCTCCATCAGCAGCTATACTGAGTGAGGATCCTTTATGATTATTTGGGCAAAGATCAGTGATAGAACATTCTCAGCATGGTCCTGGGGATGCTGGGGATGCTTGTTTTCTGAAGTGAGCTGTCAAGATGGGGAGGTAAATCCTCTTTCTTTTAGTCATGAGCTCTGTGGGACACTCCTACAGTTTGAGAATGAGCTGAATTTGGGTATTCAAGTCCTCAGAATATTGATTCTGAGTCTTTTAGAATTGGAGGAAATTTTATAGATAATTGAGTACAACCCTTTCATTCTTCCCATGAACCCTAAGAGATGAAGTGAACAACTCAGCCAATTCATAGTTAAGCTCAGACTCTGGTCACTTACCTGAGAAGTTTCTTCTATTCTAGGCCTACTTATGCCTTCAAGGGGGAAAAAAAGCAAATCAGAGTTCTACAGATTTCCCTTTCTTTGACCAACTTATTTCACTTACTTTCTAGATCATACTTTCTAGATTCATCCATGTTCTTGCAAATGGCAAGATTTCTTTGTTTTTTTTTTTAACTTTTATTTTTATGTGGCTGAGTAATGTTCTATTCAGTACACATATGGTGAAGAGCATGGAGTAATGTACAGAATTGTTGAATCATTATATCATACACCTGAAACTACTTAATACTGTGTGTTAATTATACTTTTTAAAAAAAGTTCTATAGATTTCCAGTGCCAATATTAAGTCGAAGGAGGTCTGGAGCCCAGCACGTAGTAGGTGCTCAAAGCGCTGATCAGAGAAACGAATGTGTGAAGTTCTATGAGCTCTAACTCTTACAACAGTAAGACCTAGGGTGTGTCTTGTGGACTCCAAGCTAGCAATCATTCTTCCCTTCTTTGGAACCTGAGTCTTTGGCAAATATTTCAGAGATATTTTCCTCTTATTTATTTTATAGACCATATTCTTATCTCAGTCCCTTCATTGTACAATGACAAGACCTAGATACGTGGATATTATGACTCATGTGCAAAAACTGGGTCACTTTCAAATTGATTTATGGGACTAGTCTAAGAGCAGGTATATGTAAAATTTTGGTTTGGGATTTAAAAAGAGGTGTGCAAATAAAAAATGATGTATCTTTATTGATTTAGGAAACTGTAATGCCAAAAGTTATTTAAAAGTCTCACTCTTTTTGTATTCCTAACAACTCATTTTCACTGTTATTAATTCACTACTTCTGTCCTCAATCAGGGTATTACAAATTTAATTGATTTTGAACTGACTGATTTTGAAGTTAATGAAATTGTTTATTTCAGTAACTTCACTTCCGTTTCTTTTCTTCACCATTAAACTTGGTGCCATAAATCCCCTAACAGCCGAAGGGACTATAAGAGATCTCAGTTCTCTGGAAATTTTCCAATTTTGTGTCCTGGAAAATATACCAGTTCAAGAAGTCATTTCTGGCTCTTTCTCTTGAACGATGTTTTCTTTATGACTCCATATTTGTCTTATTATTTAAGAAGAAATTGAGTTTCTACTTTGCTTAAAGAGCATTTGATTACTTCTCATTGGCCCCAAGAGAAACACCAAACATTTAGCATGTCTGTTTGGCTCTTGATTATCTGGCTGCCAACATACCTCTTTTTCCATACCCCTTCTTAGTGTCCTGCCACACACTCTCTGTTCCTTGACCATCAAGTAAACCACAAACTTTAATAACAACGGTGTATTAATGATCTATTGTTGTATAATAAGCTACCTCAAAGCTTTACGTATTATTTCATGGTTTTTATGGGTCAGGAATCTGGACGTGGCTTAGCTGGTTTTCTGCTTCAGGGTCTCTCCTCCTAAAGGTTGCAATCAAGGTATTGGCTAGGACTACAATCATCTCAAATTTCAACTGGACCAGGATCTACATCTGAGCTCACTCATGTGGTTGTTGGCATATACTTCCTTTTGGCCTTAGGTCTTTGTTGGCTGTTGGCTTGAGATCACTTTCAGTTTCTTGACAAGAGGTACCCTCATTGAAGACAGCATGCAATGAGAGAGAGAGAGAGAGAGAGAGAGAGGATGCCAACATGGAAGTCAAGGTGTTTTGCAACCTAATCACAGAAATAACATCCCATAACTCTTTTGCTGTTTCTACTGGTTAGAAGCAAGTTACTAGGACCAACATACCCCAAAGGGGAAGAGTTTATGCAAGGACATGAACACTGGGAAGTGGGGCTCATTGGGAGCCATGTCAGAAGCTGCTGACCACAAATACTATTTATGGTTAACAATTACTGAGGATGTACTATATAGCAGGCATTCTACTAAGACCTTTCCCATACAATCCACACAAATATTTTGAGTAGAATTTCCATTCTAGGGCTCAGAAAGCAAGTAACAAGCAAGTGGCAGTGACAGGATCTGAGCCCTTGTTGTCAAACTCCAAAGTCTTGGGACAGAAGCCAACTTCCTCATCTCTTCTTTCTTGGAGCTCAGCACAGTCTCTATGACGTAGGAGACTTGTGGGTATTGAGCAACTGCTAAATGAACGAACGAATGAATTCAGACCTGGGTCACCCTATAGCTGCTTTTGCCAAAACTCTGGTTTTAGGCCTTGATCCAACCTAAATAATAAATTATCATGTGGTTATATTTAATCATTGGGGAGAGCTCTGAATTTCAGGTTCAAGATCCAAGAGGGGAAGCAGAGTTTTGTAAACAGTTTTTAGGTGCTACAAAACAGACTTTATTACTACTCTGAACTTCGAAAGAATATCCAGGAAATTGGAGTGTCAGAAACCATGAAGAGAGACTGCGGAGTTTTGTGAGAGAGACTGCCACAAACCCAGGAGGAGTATTAGAATAGTATTTGGAAGGTGGGACAAGTAGCTAAATGCTGGCAGTGGTGAGTGGGATTAAAACTACCAGGCAAATGACTGACTCAACAGGAGAGGAGCTGATGGTATGCCTGTGGCAGAATGGACCTAGAGTTAGCCAAGCAGGGACTGGGGACAAAGAGATGGCCCTTCCTGCATCCAGCAGATCTTGACTCAACAACTCCTTCTTACATTTCTCTACTTTCAGGATTCACCAAGATATTTGGGTTCTGGTACTAACAGGTCAGGTGGACCCAGGTGTCACAGCTGAGAGTTGAACCTGCCCGTTACAGTGGTCCTACGAAACCCATCATTTGAGGATGTTAGTGCAACACATAGCACTGGGCAATTTATAAAGTACTTTCTTATGGGGTCTTCTTTGTGCCTTATAGTGAACCTCTGAAGTGAAATTATGAAGACTAGATAGACGTATCCCCTGGCTAGCCCCTTCTCTTCCTGTGGGGAAACCATGTGGTAGTCAATTCACCGTAAGTTTTTGTGGAAAGTATGGACCACAATTCTAGTGTTTAATGGCATCAGGCTAATGTCTGGGTAGCCACTGGGCTGGTAAATTCCTAAGGGTGGGTCTCCCCTTCTCGGAATGTGGGTTATCTATTGTTGTGTCTCTGCATCTTACTTCCCTGGGTTCCAGTGGAGTTCCCTCCCCCTTCTCGGGGACACTTCTTTTGTTGACCCTATTGTTTGTGTTCTGAATTAATACCACGGATACAAATGAAGCTAATTTGTTTCTCTCTTTGCAGCTGGCACAGGAAACATTTTGTCTCTGAGGTGCCATTTGCACAACTGACCTCATACATTATTTATTGGTTTTATAATTTAGCCCAGCCTTTCAGATGCCCGCAGGATGTCACCTGCTCATGGGCATTATTATCTCCAGTTTATAAATAAGGGAAGGAGGCTTAGAGGAGTCAGTGCAGGGGACTTTCCAGGGTCACACAGCCAGTAAATGGGAGACTTTAATGCAGGTTTCTCACTTTAAATTCTGAGCTCTTTCTATTCCCACTCTTGCTCTCACACAGATTCCCCAAAGAGTCACAGTTAGGGGACTCCCATTGTATTGCCTCCTTTATTGTATGATCACATCTGGGATATGTGATGTTGTTGGGTAAGGTTGGGCCATGATAACATGGAAACTTAAGAGAAGCCAAATATAGAAATAAAGAAGGCCTCAAACAAAGCAGGAACATTGAGGTGTTCTGTCCCTCCTACCATCTTGGGAAAAAATGAATGATTTAGTGATATGGGGGACTTGAAGTACAGGTGTAAAAATGGCTAATGCTGTGACCAGTACCACTCTCTGGCTCCATTCCCAGGTAGGTCACATATTTATCCATCATCTTTTTGCTGGAGCATCTCTCTCACTGATGAATGGCTGTTTGGCTGGGTGATGGAGGCTGTTGTTCCACCATCAATAGCATTTGGAGGTGAGGGGTTTGGCAGGAGGTCTGCAATGCAAGCAGGAGCCGCCCTTATGATGGCATGCACCCTGATTCATCTTCAATCTAAAAATAAAGTTTGATCAATAGATTAAAAATGTAATTGGGAGTAGTGTATATGCCATTCTGGTACATGCTGTATTTTCTCTTTCCACCTCCACTCATACCCTGGGGACTTTTTAGAGTCCCCACCCTCCCACAGATGGCCTCTCTGGACTCCAAAAGCCTTGCTCTGCTAGAATGTTCATCATTGTCTGCCTTGGCCCTGGCAAGTTCTCCTCCTCTCCTATTAGCACGAGAGTGGGTGAGTTAGCGAGTGTCTCAGATCACATCTCACCTCCAAGGAGCAGGGAGAGACAGGAATCATTTTGTATCTGCCCTCGGTCTAACTGACTCACTTACGCTGTGCAACACATTCAAAACAACCACCACAAAAGTTGAAATTAACTCCTCAAAGCCAAGACCCAGATTTATAATAGACATTTGGTAAGTCTTCACTGAGTCATGGTATACTATGGTCAGGCTCTTGGGCTGGACAGGTGGTGTAGGGAATAAAAGTATGAAGTTAAACACTGAAGCCTGGTATCAAAGGGGGCCAGCTCCTTTTCTTCTTCCTTGATTCTGGGGAAAAGTTTGATGCATGGCCTAGTGGTGCCGATGTGATGTAGAAATTATCAGTGTCTTGAGTAGAGGTTCTGGGAAAGGAATGGTGTAAGTTCCCTGGGACAATGTCGGTAAAAGAGGGATGACCGCACTGCCAGCTGGATTTCACACAGCCTGCAGGACCCAGATGATCCTCTTCTGCCTTTTACTAGAGGACATGGCTTGCCACTTTCCCAGGGAACTCAGTTCCTCAGCTCTTGGTGGTTAATCTCTGTGTGTTCCAACATTTCAGTTCCACTGCCACACCTCATTTATAGCTTTGTCTAAGTGTTCCCAAGGACCCCTGCTTAGCCATCAAGACAGTCTGTCCACAATAAGGAAGCTATTCTAGCCTTTGCCTCCCAGTATCTTATTGCATTCTGCTGGCCTATCAGTAGGAAAGCTGGGGGCAGTTCTGCCTTACACTTTGGTGGGAGAGGGAATGGAAAGTGTTACCAGGGGACTGGCTTGAGTCAGGATGACCAGGGGACCCATGAAGGCAGCTTGAGCCAACTTGGCTTCTTTCATAATCTCTTATCCTCACCCAAAGATTGAGATGGGACCTACTGCTAAGGAAACAGGCAAGCCAACATCTTTCTAAAGAGGTTCTTAAAAATAACTCTGTACAGACAATACTATAGAAAAACATCCAGAGAGAAATGACCCATTATTTCTTATTAAATTTAAAGGACTCTTTCTGGGGTTATAAATAAATTCTTCATCACTCACTTGAAGGTAATAACGCTTGTAAATTTTTTGCTCTCAGGTTTTATGTCCCTGCTTGCCTTCTCCTGCCATCCAGCTTATGTCTTGCTTTACCTTACCTACAACCAGTTGGTGTGTGTTTAAGGAAGGATAAATAATTTTAATATTTGCCAAGGTAAAATATAATTAGGTTGGTAAATCTGCTGTTTAAAAGGGCATGAACAAAATCCCCAGACTAAATAGAAATTATTTCTGGATTGACTTCTGCTTTCAATTATTTCTCTTATCTATCTCTTCTATTACCATGGGTAATCAGAAATTGATCATATTTTCAAAAAAAAAAAAAACAAGCCAAAACAGAGCAGAATAAACAATAAAACACAGCCAGGGGACAAGGTAGGAAGAAAAAAAAAACTATGGATGGGCCATATAGATGTGCTCTGTTCATCATCACTCTCTTTATCCATCCATCCGTCCATCCGTCCGTCCATTCATATTTAGAATGCCTACATATGCAAGGTGTGATTCCAGGAACTGTATACAGAGTAGAAATCCCACATGCATTAGTGCCACACTGTCCTGAGTTACAATCCTAGCTACAAATTTATCCTGGTTGTATGATCTACAAAGCTTATAATCTCTGCAGCCTCACGTTGCTTACCTCTGTAACAGATTTCCAAATCCCTCCCTCATATGGTTGTTAAATATTTGGAACAATACCTTATACCTAAGGGTTCCATAAATACTAGTTGTTCCCTTGTTTTGCTCTCCTTATCTAGTTTCTGGTTAACTGTTACACACCTTCAAGAAAATTTACTTCAAAATGGCGCTTCCATAAAGAAAGGGGGGGTAATCAGAAGGGGGAATGAAGCATGAGAGACTATGGACTCTGAGAAACAAACTGAGGGCTTCAGAGGGGAGGGGGTGGGGGAATGGGATAGACTGGTGATGGGTAGTAAGGAGGGCACGTATTGCATGGTGCACTGGGTGTTATACGCAACTAATGAATCATCGAACTTTACATCAGAAACCAGGGATGTACTGTATGGTGACTAACATAATATAATAAAAAAACATTAAAAAGAATAAAATGGAGCTTCCATGACTCCCATCATGCCACTTTAAGAGAAGTAATTGAAGAAAATAATAGTAAACAATATGGTAAATAAGAGGGCTCAGGGCATCTTGAATGTTAATGTTTTCCAAGGGTTCCTCGGTTCTTCAGAAGATGACACTCAGAATGGGATAATCCTGGGTACTTGGCTGAGCCAAACATCCACGAGATATCACCTGTGTATTCCTTTACACTGGGCTGGTGTCTGGGAGCTGCTGCCCAGGACTTCCATTACGCTAGATGGAGCTGGTAGCTACCATCCCATTAGATATGTGGACTTCAACTTCAGCAACAGGTATAACCGTACCTGTTTCCCATTTCCATCTCAGAATCTATCAGTAGTAATCTCATCATGCCACCCCAACTGGATTACCTCAGTGACTGCTAAATGCATTCTATCCCTAACTGGACTTTCATCCCATCTGGTTCTTTTCTTTTAAATTTAATTTATGCATTTTTGTCAGAGAAAGGGAGGGAGAGGGAGAGAGAGCATGCACAAGCGGGGGGGGGGTAGCAGCAGGCAGGGGGGGAAGCAGGCTCCACACTTAGCAAGGAGCCCGATGCAGAACTCGATCCCAGGACCCTGGGATCATGACCTGAGCCAAAGGCAGACACTTAACTGACTGAGCCACCCGGGCACCCCCGTCTGGTTCTTTTCATCCTGTATTCCAATGTTTCTTAACCCAGGGTTTCTGGCACCATTGACATTTTGGTGTGGATAACTCTTTTTTTGGGAGGCTGTTCAGTGCATGTTTAGCAGTGCCTCTGGTCTCCACTCATGGGATGTCAGTTAATATCTCCTAAGTTATGACAACCAAAAATGTCTCTAGATACTTACAAATGTTTCTGGGGAGGGGGTAGGAATTGCTCCTCCTTGAGAACCACTCTTGTAATATAAACTATGCCTTCCATTGTGCCCTCTGGAAATGTCTTTAGGAAACTCATCTCTACCTTCTCTGAATTTTCCTATCTCCTTTCTCTAATTGAAATTTGGCTATCCCTTGGCTGTCTTGAATGGAGACTTTTTCTTTTCCCACATCTTACCTACCTAAAGGCTAGGAGGTGAAGTAGGTGTCTTCTTGCTCTCCAGTGTTGTATTGAAACAGGCATTTCTATCCTGCCAACAAAAATCTGCTCTTTTTGAAGCTCATGCCATCTGGTAATGCTACGCTTTTTTACTCCTTGATGCATCATCCATTGAATGCCTCATCTTTCTCCTACATTCATGGGAGGACTCAGTACCTTACTTCTTACTGGCCTACACTCTTATTCTTCAAATGCTGTCATCATTCTCACTGACTTTAGCATCCATATTGACGACTCATCCAACACCATGGCCTCTCCATTCCTGATCTCGTCTTCATTGACCTTTTAATTTTGCAAATAAATGATGAAACACTGATTATTTGCCAGGCAGTATTCTTGATCCAAGTGCTACAGGAGGACTGCCCTCACAGAATTTACATTATAAAGGTGGAGAGATGCAAACAATAAGCAAGCAAGCAAGCAAGAACATTTAATTTCAATAGTTGCTATTTAAGTAGGCTGTTGCAGAGAGGGAATAATAGGGTGAAGGGATGAATTTGCATAGGAGGATGAAGGAAGTTCTCTCTGAGATGGTGAATGTTGAGACTTGAAAGGTGAAAAGGGGTTGACCATGTAAAGTGCCAGGGGAGGAATAATTCAGGAAGAAGAGACCAAAAGTCGAAAAAGGCTTTGGGATGGTAATGAGCATGGGATATCCAAGAAATGGAAAGTTGGCATGAGTAGATAGAGCAGTGAGTGGAGACAGGGTACTGGATCTCATAGATTTTTGAGGTGTATGTGCGTGCCTCTGTTGATTTGGTTGTCTCTTATGCGCACAAAATGGAGTTCATTCTCCTCGGTTTATTATACCTTATCATTGCTGGTTTTTGGCTACTCTTAAAAAAATGTTTAAATATAGTTTTTTCCCCTTTTGTCTCCAATTTCCAATTCAATGCCCTTATCTACTATATATTCCAAAGTATATATGCAGCTTCTAGTGTTTTTTTTTTTAAAGATTTTATTTATTTGACAGAGAGAGACAGCCAGCGAAAGAGGGAACACAAGCAGCGGGAGTGGGAGAGGAAGAAGCAGGGAGCCTGATGCGGGGCTCGATCCCAGGACCCTGGGATCAGGCCCTGAGCCAAAGGCAGACGCTAACGACTGAGCCACCCAGGCGCCCCCAGCTCTAGTGTTCTTGTTGAAAGTTTCAGTGCTATTCTGATTCTTGATGCTTTGTATATAACTTTTTCCTGCTCAGGAACTAGCATCTTGTCTTTGTCTCCCATATTCTGAGATTTTAAAGTGATGGGTCTTGGTGTGGGTCTGTTTTTATCTCCTGTGCTGAGTACTTTGTGAGCTATTCAGTTTGGAAATGCACATCTTTCAGTGGTGGTACATTTTCTTGAATTACTTTATTGATGATTTCTTTCCATCTATGTTCTCTCTACAGAGTGCCTGCTGTTTGGAGTTGGGCCTCTTAGCTTTTCCATCTCTTTGTCTTTTTGCTCCACTTCCTGGGAAGTTTTCTCAGCTTTATCTGCTAACATTTCCAATGGGTTTTTCATTTTTGTTGTCATATTTTTAATTTCCAAAGGGCTATTTTTTTGGTTCTCTGAATATTTTCCAAGCATTCTGGTTTTTTAATAGATACAGTATTTTCTCTGAAGATATTAATAATAATTTTTAAAAGTTTACTTCTTTCCATGTAGTCTGTTTTCTCTAATTTTTCCTCTGTATGTTTATTTTGTTTTTTAGTATTCCTTTTAGAAGTTTTCCTCAATTATCTTGTTATCTTTGGTTGTCTGTTGATAATTAGAGCAACATCAAAAAGCTCATTTGAAGCTCTGTGTTGTCATTCATGGCTTTCACCATGGGTGAAGACTGTACCATTCACTGGAACTTCTGATATCAGTATCTTTAGATATTTTCTATTAGACTTGCTAGATTCCTTAGAGAAGGTGTTTCAGCCTCCTAGTTAGAGGATTTATCCTAACTGACAGTATCCTGGGAATTGAAGCCGGTTGAGAAGTATGGGGAAGGATGGCAGAGTTTCAACAGCCAGTGTGGATCTTTTAGTTAATGCCATATTTTGGATACAGTAAATTTGTCCCTCAATTGTTCCTGGTGCTTCAATCCAGAGATCCCTGCTTTCACTCTCAATAGAGCACTGGTTCTCAAAGTATGATCTGTGGACACTTAGGAGTCACTGAGAACTTTTCAGAGGGTCAGAAAGATTGAAACTGTTTTCATAACAATACCAACACTTTATTTATCTTCTTTACTCTCATTTTCCCTTTAGTGTAGAATGAAATTTTCCAGTGGCTACCTGATGAGTGGTATTGCAAGGGGTCAAATGTGGAAGCGTATAGGAGACTATTTTGTATTAAGCTAGATTTTTAAAAAAGATTTTATTTATTTATTTGAGAGAGAGATAGAGAGCACAAGCATGGGGAGAAAGGCAGAGGGAGAGGGAGAGGGAGAAGTAGACTCCCTTGCTGAGCAGAGAGCCCAATGCAGGGCTTAATCCCAGGACCCGGGGATCATGAGCTGAGCCAAAGGCAGATGCTTAACCAACTGAGCCACCCAGGTGGCCCTGTATTAAGCTAGATTTTAAAGAAATTTAAAAAAATGTAAACCAGTGCCACTTTTTTCACTAACATTTTTTGATTTAGAATTTATATATTTTTCATAAAATATGTTATTTAGGTTAATATGTAATTACTGCTTATTACCTTATTTAAAAAAGGAATTAATAAAAATATTTTTAAATGAGTCAGTTTTTTTAAAAAGATTTTATTTATTTATTTGAGAGAGAGAGTACAGAGTAAGAGAGAGAGAGAGAGCAGGAGCTGGGGAAGGGTGGCAAAGGGAGAGCGAGAAGCAGGCTCCCCACTGAGCAGGGAGCTGGATGCAGGGCTCAATCCCAGGACTCTGGGATCGTGATCAGAGCCAAAGGCAGACACTTAACTGAGCCACTCAGGTGCCCCTTAATGACTCAGTTTTAATTTCTCACATGATAAATATCAATATATATAATTCTCATGTGATGTCTTTGGGGTCCCCAATAATTTTGAAGACTGAAGTAGTTCTGAGATTAAATATTTGAGGACCGTTGCTCTAAAGAATGGTCTGTTGAAACTGGGAAAAGATCCGAGGATTCCAACTTTTTTATGAATATGAAATGCATTTTCTTTTCTTTCTTTCATCCCTTCCTTTCAGAGGTTTCTATACCGTACACAGCAAAGTGGAGAAACAGACAGAGCCTGTGTCCCTGACGATATTGTTAAGCTGATGAATCAACCTGCCCTGAAGGCTGACCTACCTCTGGAGATGCTTCCTGTTATGTGAGATAATAATTTTCTTTGGTTGGAGGTGTTTGTTAATCGTGGCTGAAAACCTAATGGAAGCCAAAAGAGGACAGTGTTTCAAGCCTAGGAGTAATTGACTCTGTAGAAGATGAGCATTGAACATCATCCCAGGATTTGGCCACACAGAGGCCATAGGAGATCTTGACAGGTCATTTCCAGTGGAGTGGTGGTGCACACTGGACTAGTGTGACTTCTGGTGTAGCTCTTCTCCTACTGTTGTTCCTTTGTCTTTTTTCCCATCTCCTTATCTTCCTTCTCTATCAGACCACAAATGTTGGGGTTCTTCTCTGTGTATCCCAGACTTTCTTCTCTTTCTGTTCTTTTCCTTAACTCCATTCTTTCCCATAAGGTTAAATGTGATTTTATTCTGGTGTTGTTCCAGATTTATATTTCCAGCCTAGATCTCTCTGCATTCCAGATTTACATATCCAACTACCCACCTGATATCTGCAGCTGAATATTTCCTAGACATGTCAGATTTACCCTGCCCAAAGCAGATGTCTTGATCTGCCCCCCACCTGCATTGCTACCTTCCTAGCTGTCTCTTTCACAGTTCACAAAGTCATCATTCACCCAGCTGCTGAGGCCAGAAACCCAAGTCTCAGTCTTGATTCCCCTTTCCCTCATTCCCTATTTCTAATCCATTAGGAAGTTTTATTGTTTCAATCTGCAAAATATAAGTGGAGTCCAGTCTATTCTCCTTATCCAATGCCATTTTCTTGGCCCATGTCACTAACATCTCTTGCCTGCATTATTGTGAGGGCCTCCCAGCTGGCCCTGTTCCATTCTTGCTCTAATGTCCATTCTTCCTGTCCTGGGATGGATGACAGCAGTCAGACTGCTCTTCTAAATAAATACATTGTAGATCATATTACTCTTCCTGCTTTAAATCCTTCAACTGCTTTTGTCTCTGTAATAAAATTTAGACCCCCCCCTTCCCATGACCATATGCCCTACATGCTCTGGCCCCTGCCATTGGCTCCAGCCTTATTGTATCTGAACCTTATCCTTACTGGTCTCAACCTAACTCTACTGGTCTTCCTTTTGTTTCTTGAACAGACTGCTTACTCTCCTCTGGATGCTTTTCTCATCCTTAACTGCTTGGCTAGCTATATCTATTCCTTTAATTCTCAGCTTTAATGTCATTTCTTTAACAAGGCATTTCCATCTCTTTTCCCTAAAGTCAGCTTCCTATGTGATGTTCTCCTACACAGCTCTTTGTTTTGATTTTTAAAATGCATTTTCTTGTTTGTTTCATAGTGTATATAATAATCCAGTCACTATATTAAGCTATTTATAAATATTCTGTGTTTGGTTGCACAGGAGCAAGGGTCTCCTATTTGCTAAATGCAGGTAAAAGGTGGTTCCCATCATGGTCTTGCCTACCTTACAAACAGTCAGGAATTTGTTTCTTAGAAGAGTTCAGTAACTCTTAGTAACTCAGGGGAAAAATAACAGGAGAAACGCCAGAGACCATACTGACTCTTGGAACTCTGGAATAATTATCTTTGAACTTTTCCAACTGAACCCATTAGAGATTGATTTAATAATGTTATATCCCTTCAAAGATTCAGTCTTTTGTTTTAGATTTACAGGGTATGTTACTGAACCAAATGTCTTGTGACTTCCTGTCTGATTTTTAATAAAAGTGAATCAATAACCTGTTCCCATTCTTTGAAATCTGCAGCTGAAGTTTATCTGAAAGGGTCTCCAGAGGGCAGGGAGAGAAGCAGGGACCCAATCCTGGGATTTCTGCATAAACAGCAGTTTTTGCTGGAAAATGGCAGTGGTTGGGAGGACGAGTAGATCTTTGGACAGTCACACGATGACAAACTCAAAGTATATTGAGACCCCGGTGGACACTTCCTCTTCTGGCATCTCAACAGAACAGTGTGTTTTGTTTCTAACAGGATTTGGGAGGTTGTAGCTCTAGGGGCATCTCTTTGTTGGGATGTCACACAAAGCAAAACCAAAAAACAAGCAGGCAGGGGATTCCTACATTCTCTTTCTTTTTTTCTGAGGCAAAATTTTGATATTCATAAGGAAGAAAATGGACGTGTCCTTGGAGGTGTCAAGCCAGGAGATGGTGACAGGAAGCAAGTGTGGCACAACGTTCTATACAGGTTTTAAGGTAGCGATTTACACACTCAGCTAGCCATTGGCTGTAGTTTGTTCCTGGGAGAGCTCTAAGGAGTATACATTCCTGGACAATGCAGGTTCTTCGGGTCAGAGCAGTTTTCTGGAGGAAGGATGGCAGCTAGCAGCCAATATTCACAGCAGCAGAGGCATGGGTGCACCTGTGCAGAAAAAAAGATTTGGATGGGCACCAGCACATCCATGATTGCTCCTGTCCCTGGTGAGGATGTCCCTCAAAGCCAATTTTCTCTTTCCTTCTTGTGTGAAGGCCTTTCTGGGCCATCTAGCCTGAGCTGGCCACTCCCTTCCCCTTAGTCCCTTAGCTATCCCATTGGTGTCCCATTGCCATGGACTCTTTACTTGTCTGTCTTTCCCATCAGACAGAACTCCTTGAGGCAGGAACCTGCCCTTGCCCACCTGTTGTCCCTTGCAGCACCGGAGGCTAGTACTGTCGTTGGCACAGAGGAGACCTGGGTCCCCTGACTCAGTGATCTTTGTTGTCTATGCCCTCACTACTGCCCTCTGCTCACTCCACAGACTCAAGTCAAGGTTATTGACTAAATCATGACCTTGGGAGACTTCAGTGAACCACATGTGAAAACCAGGCAACAACCAGCAAAATTGAGAGTCTTCAGTCTTGTTTTTTGTTATATATGCCTTTAAAAAGTTTAAGACAAATTGTATGGTAAATTTCTTCTCCCTGACCCCCACCCAGATGGCTCAGTGGAAGACAATTTCACTGTGCCCCTCTTGGAGAAGAAGTAAACTTAAGAGATCTTAAAGCTGAGTAATTATTTCCATTAGCAGGAAATCAGTACTCTGTGTCTGAACTCAACAGGTACTGGGAGATCCTGACTGTTTAATTTCCTTTAAATGCCATTTTCATGTGTTCAGTGCTGACGGGATCACTTTGGGAGTTAGGGAATGAAAGACCAGTCAGTGAAGAGAAAGGAAAGAAGCGGCAGAGACTCAGAAAGCTGGGGAGCAAGTGATACTTAAGAGAGATTTCAGTGTTTATTGGCAACTGTTGGGAGCCCAGGGACACACACAGCCTGACACTCTTGCCCTCCCCCCTAAGCTTCTGAGCCATCAGAAAAGCTGATGAGACCCAGGATATGTCAACCTTTTGGGGACATGCTGTGATCATTTCCTGGAGTAAAAGATGGCTGAGTCACAACTCCCCAGGTGAACATCTCTCCTTGCCTGCAAGAAAAGCAACTTGGGGAGTGCATAAACTTTTCCTGGCCATCTCTAAGGGCTCTGCAGCTACAAGATGGCAAATGAGAGAGTATGGCCATCAAACAGCTGGATGAGGTTCAGGGGACCCTGAGAGGCCATGTGTCAGTCATCTTCTGTAAGTGACGCTTCACGAGGAGGTAAAGTGAGTCATCTAGGAGCTTCTAGATGGTCTTTTAATGCCTATAGGTGTCTTCTGTCTACACTCAATCCCTTCCTCTTAATGATTATTTTAACGATAGAATTCCTTATTAAAATAAAATTCAAATGTGTTAAACACCTCCATGTGTGAGGCCCTTGGCTAATTTCTGGGGAGTCAGAGATCACAGTTTATAGGGGAGATAGATGTGTTAATAGTAGACGTGGGCATGGAACACACAATATCAAGGAAGAAGGTGTTCTTTGCTGTGTAAGGGCTGGGGGTACAGACAGGAGAGTCTGGTGAGTTTGACAAGCAAACAGGTAGAGTGAAGACTTTTTGGGCAGGGGCTTGGAAGTCTAAGCAACATCAGGGTTCAGGGCTGTCCAAGCAGTTTGATATGCTGGAGACTGAAGTCAGGGTATAGGGACCTTCCTTGGGTGAGGGGTGTGGCTAAAGAGCTTGGTAGAGACCCTGTCATAAAGGGCCTTAAAATATCCTCCATATGAAGGGACAAAGGTGCAATGAGGCTTCAAGCTGAAGTTTCTCCATTATAATTGCAATGAATTAAAACTCCCAGTATGGGATTCCAGTAGTCACTGCACTGGTGGGTGCTTTTTCTTGGGCAAGGAAGTTTTCCTAGCTTCTACTTTAAGACTAATTCTGAACTAGTTCAGCAACATACCAACTTCGACTAGTCACCGTGTATTTACTGAGCACCTGCTATATGCTGAGATCTCAATCTATAAGCTAAGAAATACCAAAGTATTTCAGGTGATAGAGTCCCGTGGTTCCACTGAGACAGAGCCTCTCTGTGCTCTGCTCATTGCCAGGAATACACCTGCACACAATCCTAAATCACTCCTAAATGCATTTGTCTTAAATCCCTGAAGCTCCAGGAATTCCATGCCACATGTTCAATAAAGGTGTGATGACTGACTGACCAGTACACACAAAATCATTTGTGAACACAGGTTGGGTGGAAGACATTTGTGGGTTTTACATTAATAACTGTATCCTCCGAAATCTAGGGATGTGAGGGTTGACCCAGGCTGAGCGAACTAGATCTGATCTTGCTTTTTCCCTGAATTGTTCTGTGACCTTAGACAGTCCTTGGCTGAAATAAGCCTCTTTTCAGCATCTGTAAGATAAGAGACTTGGATCAGTGCTTCCTAATGTCCCTTCCAGTTCAAATACACTAATATTTTAAGTCTATAAATAGGAATCTCTGGAAATCTGGATTCAAAGCCATAAAAAAAGTGTGAGCCCTGAGGGTTGTGGCAAAAGACCCAGAGAGAGTATTTGGAGCCTAGAATCAACTTGCCCCTTCCTTAGGCAGGGCTTATTTTTACTCCTTGTTACATGCAGGCAGGAAAACCTACTGTCTACTCTGGGGTGTTACGGCAATTAATTAGTTAAGTTTGTGAGGTACAAAGGAACAAAAAGTGCTGCATGTAAAAAGTCATATAAATGCTAAGTGTTATTGTTTTGCATCTGATGCTCCCCTGTTTGATTTCAGTTTCATATCAGAGTAGTCATAATGGCATCAGTTGGGGCTCCTCTGGCTAATTATGCTGCCAATAAAAGGGGAAAATTTTCCCTTTTAAATTTCCGTTTTAATTTCTCTCCGTCTATGACCCCCTCCTCCCTTTTCTCCAGTGTGTTGTTCAGAGTTGCTAACTACTCAGGTGTCAGCAAAAGTTAGCGCCTTGCGTATTCTCTCCATTCTCACTGCAGTCTGTGAGAGGCCGATGCTCGTCCCAGACGCTGGCAAATGGAGCTTTAGGGATTACTGAGCCAAAGCCATGGAAGGTGCACAGATCCATTCCCCACGGGGATCTCTCCACTCTCCAGGGGCTGTTCTCTGTGTGGGAGGACAGAGGCTGGCCCCTCTCCTGCCACAGGAAACCACTGTTTAAGACAGTGGACGAGAGGGCAAGGCTGTGGTGTTCTTGATGAGCCCCCTTGTGAATCGTGGGCCAGGGGAGGGAAGACAGTTTCCTCTGTGTATCACTTATCTCTTGCCACGATAATTTCCCCCATATCTAGAAGAACCATGTCTAGCCTCTTTAACTATCAATGAAACCATGTGTATTATGACTCCTTGGGAGGAAAGGATCCACAGGACCAGGACTTCCACAGAAGCTCTGTGGAGCTGGTCAGGATCCTGGCAGGCTGGGTGAGGCTTCAGGAGAAGGAGGAGGGGAATGGTAAGAGCAAAAGCTCAGATGCAGGGGGTTGAAAGGATGTTGGAGGATAGCGTGGTACGGCCGGAGGAGGGTATACAGGAGAGAAGTCTGGAAAGGTAAACCAGACCAAGATTGGGGTGTGCCTTCAGCAGCTGGGATACGGGGAAGTCAGTGGTCGGCTAGTGTGTGCTCCTCTTTGGGGGAAGTCTGTTAATGGAATCAATGCAGAGGATGGGGAAAAAATGCCATGTACTAAAATAGGGCTTCCACTTCCCAAGTTGGGTCTCATGTCCTCTTGCTAGTAATGCGATGTCCATTTCCTATGTAGGCATCAAAACTCTGAACTTGGTTTAATGTGATGTCTTTTCCATTTTGCATTTTCCATGTGGCTAGCTAAGGGCTGCTGAGGACAAGAAAAGGAATGTAGCTTGCCCATTCTTGCTTCCTGTGACTTCAGCATCCACTCTCAATGCCCCCAACTTGCTAAACCTACAGTTTCTGTAGGTCTAGGGTGTGGAAGAGGGAGGAGAGGTAAGGGGCACAGAAACGTCTTACTTCGTTGGTACTAGTATGGACTGACTGGTGTTCTTTCTGCCCCTTCCTCTTGGGGTTCAGTAGAGACACCTGCCTTAGGTTGGGTTCAAGGTAGCACCCAAGGGGCAGCTGGATGGGGAGGGAGTTGGAGGGAGCCAGGCAGGGATGTGATTCCAGGCAAAATTCCATAGTCCTGTGAGTTGATCACAAAGGGGTGCTCTGGAATGTAAATCATACTTTAGTTTGTCCCTACTTTTTAGGGAGCTAGGCCTTCATCCTTTTCTACCTGTCAGACATTGATGAGGAGCCATCATGGCCATGGGTGTGCAGGACACAAATGCCAGGCCCTTGCCTCAATTTGCTTCTGCAGGCAAAGCAGCTCCAGTAACTCCAGGGCAGGGCTCCAAAGAGAGTTGCAGGTGCAGGCAGTTAGAAGCAGAAGCACACAGAAGCTCAAAAGGGGTGGGCAGAAATGGTAAAAGGGATCCATGGGGGTGATGTGCTGACAGTCCTCCCACACCCTGCTCCCTTCCCCGAGGACCTCTTGCTTGCAGTTTCTTGAAGGCAGGTGACGGACACTCACTCAGTTCTCACTGTTCTCCTTTCTCTGCCCCTGGGTATCGGACAAAACCTCTAGTGTCTCTGCAGAGGTATCTATCTACTCCCTTCAGGGGTTTCTCTTGGGCAGTATCAGATGGCCCGTCCTATTCTCTCTTTCTTGTAAAGTTCCCACTGGTCGCCAGGAAACACTGACTGGTGGCTTTCTGTGCTGGCATCTCTGGCACTGCAGGCCACCCTACCAGGACTCTCGTCCTCCATCTTGGGCTATTCACGGTGGTGCCAGACAGCAGTCCACCGTGACCCCACACTACAGGGGGCACTCCTCAGTGAACCACAGCATGGCTTTCTCTGAAGGGATCCACAAAAACCCTACCCATGGCTTTCTCTGAAGGGATCCCACAGTCAGCTCCGAGCGTTTTTATATGAGAGCCTTGGTAGGTTGTTTTTTGGCCATCTCCTTTATAAACTCTGCAGAAGCTCCACCACCTCTTTTGCCTGAGGGTAAACCTTCATTTCTTACATCCGGTTACACTTCTTGGCATGACCTGCTCTAGGAAGAACGTTTGGTTGAGTCCACAAACGTACATGGCGCACCCGCTGTATGCTGGGCCTCGGGGAAGCAGGGAGAGTGAGGGTGGGTGCCTGCTGTCTTGAGGGGTGCACAGCAGGCCCAGGAAACATCACCTTCCTCTCCTTAACTAGCTTAGACAAGCCAGTCTGGCAGGAAGCTCTTTGAACACATGACAGAGCCTGAGACGTTCGTATTTCTCCCTTTGTTTGAAGGGAGGAGAGCGGGCACCCCACGGAAATCTTCAAATCTTCCAAATGAGTGAATGAGAGAAGCTGGGTCTTTCGGTTTTGAAATGAGTATTATTTTTTGGTCCTTGAGGTAAAGATACTAATAGAAGAGAGTCTCAGGGTCCTTACAGAGCAACCCGTGAGGAGTCCCAGAGATACTTCTGTGTCTCGTTTCTGGTGGATTTATAATGTCTGTATTTCCTCAGAAAGGATATTTGGAGCAGTCCTCACCCCCTACCAGGCTCCTCCAAGCTGAGGAATGTGGAGGAGGACAGCCAGACACCAAAGCGGTGTTTAACAAGGAGGCAGGGGAGGCTGGTGGGGGCTTGGACGGCACACAATCCGTTCTCCAAGGGATCCCGGGGGGTCTGTGTTCCCTGTAGCTGGGCGACCCTTGGCCAACACCACTAGGTGGCCACTGGTTCTCTGTGCTCCTGGAGCCAACAACAGGCCCCTGCTTTAGGGCTCTGTGCTGTGCCTCACGGTTGCAGAGGGTGGGTGGTGTAGATCACTTTGGAGTCAAACTGAGCCAGCTTCAACTAAGGCTCCGCCCCTTTCAAGCTGTATACTGGACATGCCCGTTAGCCTCTCTGAATTCCAGTTCCCTTGTCTATTGAATGGGGGCAGCCATGTCTACCTTATAGAATTTTGCTGGAGATCAAATGAGACATCACAAGGGTAAAGCCTCCAGACATGGTAGAGGCTCCATAAATGTCCATTTCTTTCCTTGCCATGCTGGTGGGATGTTCCGGGTTTTGGGAAGAAAGGTGAGCACCACCCACTTCCTGTCTGGAGCAGCTAGCCCCTGTGATCTGGGTCAGGAGGACCTGGCTGTGCACAAGCCAGCCTCTTCCCACAGTTTGCAGTGGTCTTAGGTGCCTGAACTCTGTAACAGAAGGAACCGCAGGCCCACACTGTGCAACACTCAGGTTGAGCAGATGCAGTAAAGGAGACCCAGAGAGCTGAAGTAATTTGCCCAGGACCTCACAGCTGTTGGGTGGACCAGCTACCACTTGTTAGGAGAATAGGGCATGTGCCTGTGAAATAGTCCTGGTTCCCAGGACATAGTTCAGACCTCACTGCTTACCCCAAAAAGTCTTTGTTACAAAGGGGCAGTAGTCAGTTTCCAAGCCACGCAGCTTCACATGCTTCTCACTCCAGGCAGCTTTCCTGCCCTCCTAACATGCACCTAGGTGGCTCTGCTAGGCACTCCTGGGACCCCCACCTCTGACCATGAAGACTGGGAAGGCATGGTCTGGCCTAGCTTCATGGCACCTCATCGCTCCTCTGATCTGGCCCCCTTCATCTCCCTGAAACTGGGGAATGATCTGAGTTGATGTAAAAGGTACCTCGTCACCAAGACAGAGAGTTCAGTACCTAGAATTGCAAACCTACTTGAATCCCTCCAAGTTTTGGGTAGTGGTCCCCACTGGGCTGTATCACGTGGACCTGTCCACCCTGATCTCCACTCAGTACCCAGGCAGTGGACTCCCAGTATGTGCTGGGCCCTGTGGCTGCATCTCTGTGCAGGCAAGGAGGCCAGTTAGCTGCTGAGCACTGGGTCAGCGTCAGCTTCTTCAGCTTGCGGGAAGGTCTCGGGGGAACGGTGACTCACTTAGAACAGGCTACTTAGAACAGGCTCCGTTGCACGGATGCCCTTCCCTGTGCTAAACAGAGCAGGAAGCTTTAGCTGGGTCATGGCATCTTCCCCTGGGAGGTGGCTGGTAGAGGTGGGAGGGGAGTGCCACGGGGGACTGCAGTGATGCTATAGAAATGGCAAGGAGAAACAGCTCCAGGATAAACCGTGAGAGAGAAAACCCAGATCTCACTAGAGCTGTCTGGGTGAGGTTGTAGGGGGCAGAGGAGAGCAAGCAGAAAGACAAAACGCTGGGGAGGGACAGGGAGGCAGAGATGTCGTTATTAAAGTCTAAATAACATGCAAATAGCTTCATGGCTTTTTCTTAACACCACATTTTATTTGAAACTCACAAACCTCTGGTTCTAATGGTTTCATTGGTTGTATTTATCCCTGCTGAGATACTTTGCAAAGGAGACTGAATTCTCCCGTATAGATATTTCTCAGTTGCTGTAATCATATTTTCATTCAGGGTAACAAAAAGGCAGATTGCTCACAGTGGCAGCGGCCAGTGGGCTTCTCAAAACCTAGGAAGTTCAAGAGCAGGAGGGAATGACTTCCGGAAAACATTATTGCTGCACATGTGAGGGCAATGCTTTCCTTAGTCCAAGTTTCTTTGTTCCTCCCTTCCTGCCCTTCCTTATTCATTCATCAAACATTTATTGAGCATCTAGTATGCACCAGCTGGGACACACAGATAAACAAGACAGAAGGAGTCCACATGTTTCCCGTACAGGAGCTGAGAAGTTGCATTCCGTCATTTATTTGTTCAATAAACATTCATGTGGTACCTGATACTTGAGTTTCTGTTCTAGGCACTGGGAATACAGGGGTGAACAACAGAGATACTGCCTTCGCCTCTGTACAGGTAAGAATCTGGGTGGGGAGAGATGTCAAACAAAGAAGTTCGGAAAATAAAAATATAATGATATAGTTTGAAGGGGCTTAGTGGTCTAGTCCACCTAGGTATCTTTCCTCATTGGCTCAACTTTCATGAATATGTTCAACCTTGAACTATGGAAGTGCACATTTATGTGTTAGAATAATTACAGAAGTGCGTGCAACAAGGAGAGTGTTCATTTCCTCCTTCATTCATTCTCAAGAGGGGGCAGTTTCCTACGGGAGCACAAACCTCAAGTTAACGTCTTGCACCATCATTGGCCACTCTTCCTTATCACCAAGAAGGCCCGAAGGGTCAGTGGGGTGGGGGGGCAGCAGATGTAATGTGCTGTTTAACTGGGGCTCTTCAAGATTGCGTTGTGGAAAACTGAAGGCCAGCTGGGGGACAGGGGATTGCAGCCACAGCTGGGACTCTTACTCTCATGGATTTCAGCGGTTTTTGTTATATTCCCAGTGACTGCAGTCCTTGCCTTGAAACCTGAGCTCTACACCTGCTGGAACAAGGTTCTGACATTTTATGTTAGAAGTAAGATAGGAAGAGCCACTGCATTATTTGTTCTTAATGTTTGTGGCACAATGATTTGACCTGTATGTGCAGGAGGCTGGCACCCCCAGCTGTTTCCAAGCACCCTGTAGTAACAAACAGAGGTCTCTAAGACCCCATGCTTATGCTCACCTCCCACAATCCCAGCATTGCAGGCAGAGCAGGCCTGGAGCCCCAAAGACCCAATAACTGTAGCTCTTTAGACAAGCTTCTTCTGTCTTCCTCTGTAAACAATGCTGATCTCGCAGAGTTTTATGAGCATTTAATGATACATGCCTCATAAAAGTATTTTATAGTCAGTAAGCCACTGAACTTATTGCTGTTCTTGGTTATAGTAGTAATGAGGTCCTTGGTTCTCATTTCTGCAAATATACAATGCTTGGGAAATTTTTGGCAGATTATGACTTCCGAAGATGGCATAATGAAATCTCCCATCCCATGCGTGCCTTCTCAATGGGAGCTTACCACTCCTGGCTCAAGCAGTGTGGCCTATTGCTTCATCTTCTTGACTCTAGGTTGACCCCATGACCACTTGGACCAATGGAATATGGCAGAATGATGCTGTGTCAGTGCTGGGTGTGGCCCGCAGCCAGCCTGGCGATGTCTGTTTCCCACCTCTCGGAGCCAGCTGCCATGTAAGAAGTGTGACTCTCCTGCGACTACCAGATAATGTGCCCCATGGAGAGAGAGAAAGCCAAGGAACAGAAAGGGATCAGGCATGACATGAGGAAGCCATCCCAGAAGTGAACTTCCCAGCCCCAGTTTCCTAAATTCCCAGCTGAATTCCTGAATTCCCAACCCACGGAATTGTGAAAGAAAATAATGACTGTATTAAGACACTCATATTTGGGTCATTGGTAACCCAGCAATAGAAAACCATAATAGTCCTTTGTTCCTATTCCAGGTTTGTGCATGTTTTCCCCATGGCCTTGTTAATTGTGTTGAATGGAGAAAAGCACAGGCTTTTCCAGCCCAGGTGGTCTGGTGTGTGAATCTTGACTCAGCCACCTATTAGCTGTGTATTCAGGTCACACCTTGAACTCCAGCTTTCTTACCTGTTACAGGGCCTTGTAAGGCCTCCCAGAGAGGTGCTGAGACTGCAGTGAGCCAATCCAATCAGAAGTGGCTTGCAGGGCATCTGGGTGGCTCAGTTGGTTAAGTGTCTGCCTCTGGCTCAGGTCATGATCCTAGGGTCTTGGGATGGAGTCCCACATCAGGCTACCTGCGCTGCAGGGAGTCTGCTTCTTCCTCTGCCCTTCCCCCCACTCGTTCTCTCAATCTATCTCCCCCCCCGTCACTCTCTCTCTCAAATAAATAAAAATAAAATCTTAAAAGAAAAAGAAAAAAAATGAAGTGGCTTGCAGCACGCCTGGCCCTTAGCCCACTGTTGGGCATACGCTGGGAATCAAGTGGCTCACAGGCCAGCAGTCCTGCAGCCCTGCGGAGGCTGGTTCCCTGCAGTCCTTGAGGCTGATCTGTTCTGGGGTTGGCTTGCAGGATGGGCAGGGGAAGGTGACATAGTGTGGAGGCTTGGAAGGTAGCTCATGACTGCTCATTTCCTACTACGTGTGCCAGACCCCTCTGTAACCTCTGTTACCTCTTTTAACACTACTCCCTTCATCCCTCTTATATTTTACAGATGGGGAAACTGAGGCTCAGAGAAGCTGACGTGGCCTATCTAAAGGGCCTATGGTAGCACCGACAGAGACAAGGTAAGTCAGAATCCTGGACACCAGATCCAATATGAGGCAATCACTTAGGACTTCTGACTTCAGCACAAGGTAGAGGAGATAAGAGAGCATCCGAGGGGTGTATAATTTTGATCTTAAAGCACCGCAACACAGTGACTCCTCGAATAACATGAAAAATATTGAATTTCTTCAAAGCTGCAAACACCAGAAGCTTACTCCATCCAATTGATTGTTCTTGGCAAAATAGGCTTTAATGGCATCTTATTCCTTCTGTTTCCAGTTGGAGGTTCTTCTGTTTTGAGCATGTGTGTTCCTCTGTTCTGGAAGTTTTTCTTGACAGAAGCAGAGAGGTTTTTGACAAACAACTTTAATATTCTTTGTGTCTGTTTGCTGGCTCTAATAATCCTGCAAGTTTACAAGGTCACTGTTAAGATTAAATCTGAGTCATCGGAGGCAGATGTTGACACATCATTATTTAAATCCTGAGCTGTTGAAGGACTCTCACCCCCATGAGCTATGACTCACTGTCCAAATGAACACCCCAAATTCCACAGAGCCTGTTGAACACGGACTCTGGACTCCATTAGGGGAAACGAGCTGGCTCTGCCACTCGCCTCCTCTGTGTGATGAGAAAGCCCCACTTTCTGTTGCAGAAATGTGGTGTATAGATAGAACGAGCGTGTCTCTGAAGAGCTGGGCTCTTATCTTGTCTCCACCACTTGCTGTGGGCTTTATCTTTTCACCTGCTCTCCGTAGCTCTTCCCGTAATTTGTGCTCCACACCGTCATTTATTTACACAGTAAAATGGATGATCTTAAGCATCCAGCTCGATGGAATTTTACAAATGTATACTCCAAGTAAGCATCAACCAGGTCAAGACATAGAACATTCTCACCACCCCAGAAGGGCCCCTGGTGTCTTCTCCCAGTCAATCACCCCTCAAATTCCCACTCTTTGATTTCTGACACCATGGATTAGTTGTGTCTGTTTTAGAATTACATGTAAAAGGACTTGAATGGCAGGTACTCTTTGTGTCTGGTGTTTTTGCTCCGCAAAATGCCTGTGAGGTTCATCCACGGTGTCGTGTGCAGCAGTACTTTGTTCCTTTTCGTGTTGAGTGCTGTTCCATTATATGGATGTGCCACAGTTTGTTTATCCATTCCCTCTTCATGCCCCTCTCCCTGGGGCTGTTTCCAAACTGGCTTTTGTGAATACAGTTGCTGTCGCTATTCTTGTATGGATCTTTTTGAAGACTTGTGGTTTTGTTTCTCTTGAGTAGATACTTAGAAATGGGATGTTGAGTCTGAGGTAGGCATGCCTTCAGCTCCGTCCGACGCTGCCAATCAGTTCTCACTAGATTGTCAGTATTTTAAATTTTGGCCCTTCTGGAGGGTGTCTAGTGGCATCTCAGTTTAGTTTTGAGTTGCATTTTCTCGGACAATGATGTGAGCACTTCCGTGTTTGCTTATGACCACTCATATACCTTTATTTTTTGTGAGGCATCTGTCTCAATATTTTGCCCATGGAAAAAACATTGACTTTATTGGTAGAATTGGTTAATAAAAATATTAGCTGGGGAATGGATTGCACAATGCAGATTAGGAAATTGCTGAGTTAAAGTTATTGAGGGCAGCAGTGAAAGCAATGGGTACCATTGTCACCTTCTTCCTGGGATCCAACCCATGACTGATGCAAAGCTTTAAGCACACGATCACTTACCTTATTTGGCACAAAGAGTTGGTAGGGATAACTCTGATAATAATCTCTGAGAATTTTACACACACACACACACACACACACACACACACACACACACACGGAGCATTGTGGAAGGATGATGAGCTTGAAGGTAGGACAAATTGTGTTCCAATTCTGGGACCTTGGGAAATATGATACAAAGGGGGTGTGGTCATACACCTGTAGCCCTACAAGAGACAAACATAAAATAGAGCTTATCAGGGAAAATTTGTAAGCAGAGAAGTAGAGCAAGCAATCCTTTGGACTCTGTTCCTGAAGCTTGGGCTAGAGACATGCAGTGTCATGGCCACAGTTCCAGAACAGAGCGGCTCCACCTGTGAGGCTAGTGATATTGATGGGCTTGGGGAAGAGACAATTTTTATGGAACTACATGGCAATGGGAGCTCCTTGTGCTACTAGGAAGGCTGTAGACCCAGGAACAGGGATGGTAACAACCCGCTCTTCTGTTGTGATAATCCAGTCCTGCTGGCTTTGTTATTTGTTAAGTCACAAGAATGGGGGAGGAAATGAGCCTCAGGGCTGTTCAGGTTTGTCTCTCATCAAGAGGTACTTTAATCTCTCTGAATCCCTGTTTTCCCATTTGGAAGATGGACATAATAATACCTATTTTGAAGCATACTGTGAAGGCTAGAAGGAGTTATATAAAATAGAAGCACAATGCTGAGGATATAGTGAGAGCTCAACACGTGTCAATTTTCTTCATTTCAAGGGAAGAGAATAAAACACCTGCTGCTAATAGTCGAGTCTTAATGCACAAGGGCGCTGTGGCTGGTTAGCCGGTGACGGCCCTAGCCCTATGGCTGGAGCCATTTGCTCTCCCTTATCTAAAACCTGTAAGGAAGGTCTTAGGATCATGGCCTCTGGGGATCCTAATTAGCACATGGTGAGGGCTAGATGCTTCCCTCACTTTCCCTTATTTGCTGTGTGCAACTTTCAAGTAAGACTTTTGGTATATAGTTGCCGGATGTCGGGGGGAGGATGCAATTGGATTGAAGTTGTATATTCCAGCACCAAAACATTGGACTCTCAGAGGCGTCTAGAGCTTATGTAACCCAATTCATGGAAGTGTGCATTATGAAATACCAGCTATTCACAATGGAAAAATAAGAGTATTAAAGCAAAACATCAAATCTTCCTTTTTAGAATTCTTTTAACAAAAGCTGATTGTTTATTATGGGCTGTGGGTTGCTATGGGAACACAGGGTGCTGAATTTGGGTAGAATTGAAGTAGCTATTTTTTTTGATTCTTAGATTATTTATTTATTTATTTATTTATTTAAATTATATTATGTTAGTCACCATACAGTACATCCCTGGTTTCTGATGTAAAGTTCGATGATTCATTAGTTGCGTATAACACCCAGTGCACCACGCGATACGTGCCCTCCTTACTACCCATCACCAGTCTATCCCATCCTCCACCCCCTCCCCTCTGAAGCCCTCAGTTTGTTTCTCAGAGTCCATAGTCTCTCATGCTTCTAATATGGACAGGCATAGCTTATATACACTTAGAAAAAAAAAACTGCGTTTTAGAAACAGGGGTGAGAAGTCATGTGGAGTAGTTTATAGGGTCAAGAAAATGTCCTAAGTGTCTGTGTCCAATTGACTTCTGTCTTCTAGGGTCACCCATTTAATCCCCTATGGGATTTTTTTTTCTTAATCATAGTTGAATCTATTTATTTATTTATTCATTCATTCTTCAATAAGTAGCTTTTGATACATACACACACACAGGGATATTCACAGAAAGACATGTGGTGTCTCAGAGCCATTTCACAAGAACAGCAGCACATCCCTGTCACTGGCTGACTTTTGCCTCTGAATTAGTCTGCATTTAATTACTGTATTCAGTGATTTCAACATGGGGGAAGTTTAATATAAAGAATTATTAAACTATAATAACATAGTATGTGTAATGATGGAAAAACAACTTATGGAGTGACAAGGATGGAAGGGGTGTTCAGACCTTCCTGAAGAAGGTCTGGGTGCAGTGTGATGGATGGTGGAGAACATGGCTGGGTTGTGGGAGTTGGAACTCATCCACAGGAACTGGGCAAACAGCAACAACCCTATAGGGTGTGAGCTGAGGCTGGGAGTTAGGAGTGCAGAGGCGGCTGGGGAGGTGCCACCATGGGGTGGAGGCTGTGGCCACACAGTGTCTGTTGCAGGAAGGTGATTTCTGGGCCCAGGAGGAGGCTGGAAGATTCCTGGGGATCTGCCTAATTTGGACATGAATTTGGGGCAGATTGCCATTAGCTGTCCCATCCACGTGCACCGCTGATGACACAGAAAGTGCAAGTGGAGTTAAGCACATAGTGAAGACCAGGGCCATATGCACCCCAATGTTCATAGCAGCATTGTCCACAATAGCTAAATTGTGGAAAGAGCCAAGATGCCCTTCAACAGACGAACGGATTAAGAAGATGTGGTCCATATATACAATGGAATATTACTCAGCTATCAGAAAGAACGATTACACAACATTTGCAGCAACATGGACGGGACTGGAGATTATGCTAAGTGAAATAAGTCAAGCAGAGAAAGACAATTATCATATGGTTTCACTCATTTATGGGACATAAGAAATAGCAGGGAGATGGGTAGGAAAGGAAGGGAAGAATGAAGGGGGGGTAAACAGAAGGGGGAATGAACCACGAGAGACTATGGACTCTGGGAAACAAACTGAGGGCTTCAGAGGGGAGGGAGTGGGGGACTGGTATAGGCTGGTGATGGGTAGTAAGGAGGGCACATATTGCATGGTGCACTGGGTGTTATACACAAACAATGAATCATGGAACAGTACATCAAAAACTAAGGATGTACTGTATGGTGACTAACATAACATAATAAAAAATTAAAAAAAAAAAAAAGAAAAGCAAAAACAGAGCAAGCCTAATCAAGAAGAGAGGCCCCTGCCTCCTGTGATGTCCCATCCGTGCCCTCTACTGACAAACCTTAACATTGTGCTCACTGTAAATGAGAAATTCTTCCAGCCCAGCCCAGTATTGTAGAGCAGGTATTGAAGGGTGAATTTGGAGCTGCATCAATCAATAACTGGCCTACCATCTTGGTTGGGGTTTATCTTGCAGAAACACTGAAAATATTTGACTTTCACAACCATCCCCAAAGAGGCTTCATGGCTGCAAAGGTGAAACGTTGTACAAAGGGTTCCAGAGAGCAATTCCTTCAGAAAGGATGACACTCCTCTTGTCCCTCCAGGAGGAACACCTGGGATGCATGCCTGGGTTGGTAGCAATCACTTGGACTCAGCCCTTCCCTGCTGAGAGGTAGTTTATATCTATTTGATTTACAGACCTGGAATCACAAGGGCATGAGTTTGTCTCCAGTTCTGCCACTCAGCAGCTGTATGACTTGGACCTTCTGCAGTGATGTCCTTGATAGTTTAGATACCAGTGTGTGCCTAATAGTGCTCCAGGATTGGCCTCCAAAGTGACAGCTTCCCCTGTCCCATCATAGGCTCAGCCACCATTCCCTAAAGTAGAAGTCAACATGCTTTCCCTGGAATGGGCCAGGCAGTAAATAGTTTAGACTTCCCAGGGCATATGGTTTCTGTTGCATCTATCCACCTCTGTCTTTGGGGTGCAAAACATTCATAGACAACAAGCACGCAAATGGGCATGGCTCTGTGTGGGGAGGGATGTCCAGTACTGGAACTAACCGTGTGGGGATCAGTGTGTCCCTATGAATGCTCTGGTTCTTGTGCTAGACTGATCTCTCCCTTTCTAGAGGAAATTTCATCTCAGGTCTTATTGTCCTACTATGGGTCTTGGTTGGAGTCCCTGAAGACATCCTTTTGTTTTTCTTTTTTAAGAATCAGTCTTTTTTTTTATTGGAATGATGATATCGAATTATTAGACATCTTAATGAATAGTCCTTTCTTTGAATCTGAAGTATCAGGGGTTGGGGTCCTGGTTACTTCCTACCTGGAATGTCCCAGTGTTCTTATTCACACTCGGTCTATAGGATTGTAAACATAGTACGGTGTCAGCTTTTGCTAAGTTACTCAGAAGACAAGATGCTGTTAGAACGTCCTTGCTGTGGTGTGCTGTGGGACAAAGAAGATCCACTTCCCTGTCTTAGGACCAACAATGACAATGAACATCAACAAACCCTCCATGGCTATGTTGTTTGATTGTTGCTATAACTACTAAAGTCAAAATGCTGTCCCTACTGGCAAAAGATCATCTGTTACTGTCACCTATGAGTTTTCTTGGCTAGAGAAGGGATAGCAAATTAAAACATATCAGATAATGAATTTTAAGGAAAAGTAGGGGCCAGCCGAGTGAAACATTAAACCAGTTGCCTCAGTGGTGGTGGTGGGTGAAGCTCCCCAGACATACATCTGCCGACGTGTCTATCCTGCGCTGGTCTGTGAGCCGAAGGCTGCTCAGCCACCTCACCAGCTCACATGATAACGTAGCCACCACGCCCTGGCATTTCCCTGTGCCTTTTTTTTTTTTTAGTTCTATTTAAATTCTGGGGCAGAAGTGTTGATGCTGAGATATGTATGCCCTTTTGATAACTGTTGCTTAAGCTGCTTCTCTGACAGACAAGTCCTAATTAAACAGTATAATAAGTTGCAGAAACACAATGGCTCTCAGTGCTCTTCCTGTGGCATGTCACATCTGAAAAAGCCACATCCTGTAACTTGCAGATACATTTTTAGGAACTGTCCTTGTGAAGTCGCACTGGCTGTGTCTCCAGAGATGTTGGTTAGGCTAACACACTCCCCCCCACCTTTTTTTTCTTAGTGGAAACTATTTTTAGGCAGCAAATTAATTGTAGGGAAGTTTAGGTCAAAGAGACTTGTATTTCATTGTAAGAAATTCTGCCCTTGGCTTAGGAATATTACAAGAGTCAATTCAGTGGTTGAGTTGGGATTTGAATCCTGGTCTTTCTGTCACTATACATTCCAGGAAATAAAAGGCAAATGAAGAACAACCCCCAAACAACAATAACAATAACAAAAACAAACCCAAGGAGATTGATTTTGGATGTATGACTTGATTTGGATTTGTGGAATGGAGGGTCATTACGGTGGGATATTTGTAAATGGCCTGAAGTGTGAGTGACAAGCACAGAGTGGAGACTTAATTGTGAGAGTCTCCTGTTCGTGGCTTTTTAATTTTTTTTATCCAACACTCTTTGTTTAACCTCATTAAGTAGTATTTTTTATAGATTGCAGTGAAAGAAGCACTAAAGGGAAGTCAAGACAAGCTTTCTGTATGTTTTGCTTTTACACTTGCTGTGTGCCTTTGGGAAAGACACTTAACCTCTCTGATTCCAGAATTGAGCCATCACATCTGAATTTGTTGGGAGTGGTGGGTCTTCAGGCCAACCTGGGCTTGTTCACGCCACACGCACAGGGTTCCAAGACACAGAGTGGAAGCAGCAGCGGGGTCTCAATGCCTCTTTGGTCACTTTCCATGTCAAAGCAAGTCACAAGGCCAGCCCAGTAAGAGGAGCTGCGGGAACATGGTGAAGAGGTAAGGAGAGCGGCAGGAGAATTATGGCAAGCCATCCATAACGGTTTTTGTTCTGGGATCTTCAAGGAGAAGAAAGGATTAATGTAATGTGGTGATCTGGGTGTGTGATGTGGGTGTGTGTGACCTTAGGTAAGAGGAGAGTTAGGTGGAGACAGCAGAGAGAACACTGGATAAAGAATCAAGACTTAGAAGCGGGGTGGCCTTGGACAAAATACTTAGCCTGCTGGAACCTCAGTTTTTTTTTTTTTAAGATTTTTATTTATTCGACAGAGAGAGACAGCCAGTGAGAGAGGGAACACAAGCAGGGGGAGTGGGAGAGGAAGAAGCAGGCTTCCAGCAGAGGAGCCTGATGTGGGACTCGATCCCATAACGCCGGGATCACGCCCTGAGCCGAAGGCAGACGCCCAACAACTGAGCCACCCAGGTGCCCCGGAACCTCAGTTTTTTATCTGAAGGTTCTCAAAACCTTTATTAAGCCTGTTCTAGTCTAAGCACTGGAGCCACAGATAGGAAGAAAAAGGCAATCCTTGCGATTTTCCATAGCTGCATGTGTCAGTGATTTGGGAAGTTAGGGATGTTAGTGCCAGCCTACTGCAGTCAGGAAAGGGTCCTCTGGTAGAGAGTACACCCGCTTTGAGCCCGGCCCCTGGGCTGTTGTTCCACGGAAGGAACTCTGAATAGCAGCAGATGCACTCTCTGAGGCAGGCGCTTCCCATGGGAAATCTTCCCTGGTTAGCTCAGCTTTTCAATTGCTTGACCCCTTTGGGCACCATGGGTTGGTAGAGGCTTTAGGTACATCTATATTCTGCTCACTTGTCCTGGTTGATTTTCAACTTTGTTTTCTAGCTGTGAAAAACATATGTACGGATGGCAGTAATTGGGAATTTAATAATTTTTTGATGTTTCTTTTGGTGCCTGGGAAATCCACTGAGACTGATATATATTTTTTCAGTGTTTCCCCATTCTGTGCTAAAACTCTGTGCTAAAATCGTACATGAATTTTATTTTCTCCTTGTCTTTCTTTCCCCCTTTTTTTTTTTCTAGCACAAAGCAGGCTAACTTTGAAGTCAAGTTTCCTTTTTAGAGGGTGCACGTATTGGTTCCTTATTTTCTACTTTTGTTTTTATTGCTATGTTGTTCTTTATTACTTTTTCCCAAGTCATTTCAGAAATAAAAAAAGATGTGGGAATAAAACTACCAGAGTCAGAGATTCGAACAATCTAAGCGTTGTCTTCTCCTGAGAGTTGCTCTGTGGCTGCGGTGGGATTCCAGTGCTTTTTTACCTGATGTTATTTGATTACTGGGATATCAAAACTTTATCAGCTCCATTGCTTGACTCCCCAGAGCTTGAGAGTAACAGAGGAATTACAAGTAGTGCTGTTATCATGAGTTGCAACTCCATCTTCGAGGGAAGCAGTGCAAAGGAATGGAAGGTTTTTGGAGAGAGCATGAAGACATCTGGATGCCGGGCTTAATTCTCCAACCAAGGAAGGTTGGCCTTGGAAAACCTACTTCACCTCTCTGGGCTTTGCTTTCTCTACCTTAAGATGAGTCTTCTTACTTAGTTACTGCAAGATATTTTAATTAAATTAATTAATTAATTATTTAAAGTTTTTATTTATTTATTTGAGAAACAGCAAAAGTGAGAGAGATCACAGAGGGAGAGGGAGAAGCAGAGTCACCCCTGAGCAGAGAGCCCGATGTGGGGCTCTGTCCCAGGACTCCGAGATCATGACCTGAGCCAAAGGCAGACGCTTAACCAGCTGAGCCACCCAGGTGCCCCTTTTTTATTCTATTTTTTAAAGATTTTATTTATATTTCTAAGAGAGAGAGAGAGAGAGCGAGCATGAGCAGGGCGAGGGGCAGAGGGAGAGGGAGAGAATCTCAAGCAGACCTCAGATGGCCCGCTGAGGTGGGAGTCCAATGTGGGGCTCGATCCCAGGACCCCAAGATCCGGACCTGAGCCAAAGGCAGATGCTTAATTGGCTGAGCCACCCAGGTGCCCCAAGTTGTTTTCATTTTAGACCCAAAAGGAATCTCTTATTACTCATTTCATGGTTCTTAGGCTAAGAAATATTTAGGGTTCTATGGGGTCTTATCATAAGTAAATACTACTTGTATAAAGATTTTGAAAAAGTTGGAAATAATACATACCTTCTCCCTCCCTGAAGCTCAATTATTCTTCCTTTGATGAAACTCTAGGTGCTGGGATCCCAGGCCCGAGGGCTTGCCTCTCTCTCTTACTTGTTGGTTTCTAGTTAGAAAGCAAGACTCTGATGATGGTTAGAATCTGGTCCTTCAGAACCAGCAGGAGATCCGGGATGCATAGAGCTGACAGAGCAGAGGTCAAAGTTCTCTTTCAGCCTGGGCAGCCTTTAAACTCCAGTCTTTACTTTTATGTGGGTCTGGATGTGTTTGTTGTGTATAGTAGCAAATTGGTCTTTCTTTGGGTCCAAAATCTCTGATTGCCATTGGTGACATAAGTGACGCCACCCCATTAGGGACACTCTCTGTGAGTTTTGGGATGAGACAACTCATCTCCACGCCTCAGTGTAACTTTTTGCCCAAGTCCAAAACATGAGTGCAGGTGGAATTTAAGAGGTATGGAGCGGGGTGGGGAGGGGATCAGGCAATTAATTATGTTTTCTTGGTTGTCTGGAGAGGGAGGAACACCATTAGTACACTTTCTGGGAGAATCCTGAAAGCTGAATGTGGGCAGGACATACTCTCTGTGATCGGACCTCACACTGTCCTTACATTATTGATGCTTGGGATGTCTTGGCTTGTCCATGGGTTACTATTATGGAAGGAGATCCAAAGCTGTGCCCAAAAGTGCAGGAGGCACAACATCACATGCTCTTGCCCTTGCTATGGATACTACTGTAACCATGCCTGGTACTGTTAACCAACATTTATGAAGTACTTGCTAGATGCCAGGAAATGTATGCCTGCGGTTGTCGTATCACTTAATATTGAAAACAACCCTGTGTGGTAGGTAGCATTATTATCCTCATTTGGCTAATGTGGAAATTGAGGCCACAGGCTTCTTCTGTCTTCCTTGCCCGGCTGGTGAGTGGTAGAAATGTAGAAATTCGGAGTGAGCCAGCTAGAATCTAGAGTCTTTCTCTCAAATTTCGTGCTGTGCCACGTCCACAAACACACACGGCCATCTGGGTCTGACCACCAAGATCACAGGGATAAATAAACAAATACAAAAATCTTCAAAATGATTTGTGTCATATCTGTTTTTTAAACTTCTCTAGAACTGGGTAGTATTCATCTAGCGTCTCTAGGCCCAGCAGGAACATCTCTGGTCTATGTTTGTCCTATTGCCAGTCTCAAACAAATCTGGCTAATGCTCTCTTTTCTGGGTGAATAGTTAGCTTTCAATGCTTTTTTATTCAATCGAACCATATGAAATTGCTGTTTTCGTAAGTCAAATTGTCTGAATACCAGCATTTCAAATGCACATTTTCCCCATGTATACATTCCCATGAGCATTTTCATCCTGTTCCTTTCCTGGGTTTCCCCATTCTGCTCATACACACCAAGGTTTATCCCACCCATCATAAACACATCTTTTCCTTATTTGGGCATTGCCTTCCCTTCAGTCCTAAAGTTTCTGAAGGAGAGGCTCACACCCTGTGTTTCCATGTCCACACCACCTGCTCCTGCTTCAGTATTTTCTGTCTGACTTCCTTCTCTTCTACTCACCTGAAGTTGCATCAGCCAAGGGCTGTTCCTGTCCTCTGTCTTCATTGACCTTCCTGCAGCTTGAAAACACCCCCCTTTATGAAACTCTCACCTTCCAGGACTCCCATGACAGAGAACTCTCCTGCCTCCACCTCTCCTTGGCCCTATAGTTCTTTTTCCCATCCCTGACTCTAAATATTCATCTTCTATATGCTGTGCATGGATTTCTTCTGTCTTCTTCGCTCCCTTGGGAACCTCCCACACTTCCACGGGCTCATTTACCAACCGGAACGGACGAGTTGTGCATCTACGTATCCAGCCGGAACATGTGCTCCAGGCTCCCTGCATCAATAGAACCCAGATTGGACCCATCACTTTCTCCACAAATCACCTTCTCCTCCTGTTATTTCTCCCTCACATATTTTTGCTGGTCTACCTCTGGAGCATTTCTACCGTTCTTTCATCCTTAACTGTTAGTTTCGGCATCGTCCCTTTGCTCCACCCTACGCCCGTGCCACACATGCCCATGTCATTGGAAACAGTCACTGGCCAACTGGACTTCACCATTTTTGCATTTCCTACAGTGACTAGCACTGCACCCACATTAAATACGCCTTCAATACATATATATTGAGTTAGAAGAAATTAATCTTTTAAAATCCACATACAACCTGACGGCATTGTCACAGTTTAGAAGCTAGAAGAAAGAAAAGAAAAATCACTCATAAATCTACCACCCCAGCTCACTGTTAGAATCACTTTGGGATGTTTTCTCCTATTTGGTCTATTTCCCCAATCCTATTTTTACCTATGGTTTACAAAGTTGTCATTGTTACCTCTGAAATCTGCCCAGAACGCACAGAGTTTCTCAGCAGTGATGCAAAGGGCTACATTGTAGCAGTAATGTTGCCTACCAAGTTCCAGCTCTCTGCCTTCCTGGCAGGATGCTACTGCCGCGTTCCCTGCAATTCGGCGAGGATCTGTGACCAGTTCCGGCCAATCATCAATTCACTGTTGATCCCCATGGCACACTTTCCATGGTTATTCTATCCACCTTGGTCCTTGAGTGAGATGATGACACAGAAAAGCCGTCAAGCGACCCATGATGGACATAGAGTAGGGGTGACTAAAAAGCTTTATTTTAAGCCATTAAAATTTTGCGTTTCTCTGTTACTTTAGCAAGTTTTTGCTCAGTCTGAGAGACAGATTGCAACTTCTGGGAGCTTGAGAAGGTCTGAGAGATTCTCTGGTTTAACAGAATCATTTTACAGATAGAGAAACTGAGGCTAGGACGAGGGAAATGCCTTAACTCATAGAGTCTGACTAGAGCCCAGGTCTGCCATCTCCTTGAACACTTGTCTCTGTTCAGCAGAGTTCTGGGCTCTGCATGAGGCCAGCCTCCCATGATGTTGCCCTGCTTTTTCTCCCTGCTTGGTGGTAACATTTCTGCTGCAGAGTGTGCGGGGCCGGACTGTACCCAGAGTCTGGGTCACTGGCCTGCTCTAATTTTGTACCTTGACAGGTCATTTGAGAGAGACAGGGGGGCTGCTTTTGGAGCCCTCTGCAAAATGCCACGGCACAAGTGCCCACATCAACACCACGGCAGCTGTAAGAATGCTTCCTTCTCCAGATGATAGCCCTGAGTATTATGCAACAGCATCTCTGTTCAAGTGAAAGTTCAACGATTCTAGTTTGGAATTATCCAATGGTGATGAAATTCTCAGATTCAAAGGTATGAGGATAATTAGGAGTCTTGTTAATCATTCTGTATCCCTCTCCCCACCCCCACCCCCCCAGCAATGAGATTCACACAGATTAATTACTGCCTGCTATAAATAAACGCAGAGAAAAGCAATCTGCCTAGGAGAGGCAGAGGGTAACTCATTTAATACATCACAGCTTTCCGCACACCTGTTCTCCCTTCGCTGTTGCCATGGAAACCACACTTTATAAGAGAAGCTATGCATAATTAGCATGGATGGAGGTCTATATCAATCAGAATAATTTGGAAGAATACTAAAAACCCAAAGGAGCAGGCAAAACTACTTGTCTCAGTTGGAAGGAATCAGATCTCCACTGTGTGGTAAATGAGGAGGCAGTTACAGTAGGAAATCAGCAAAATTAGCAATTCTGGGTCAGCTGAAAAACAGGGAGACAGTTTTACTCCACCAGAGAGAAAGAAAACTTTGTCATCGACTTTGACTTTTTTTTTCTTTTCAGGGCTATTTAGAGCCACACAAAGGAAATACCAAGCCAAACAAATGAACACATAAATTAATTTCACGGAGGTGGGGCTCGGATGACAGGAGCTGGGTCTCTAAGTGGGGGCTCTACACATGTGGGGAGTCCCTGCTACAATATTAGGCAGTGAGGCTGGGGCTCCAGACTCCAGCTGTGGGAGGGTCAGGTCACTGAGTGGGGGTTCCTTCAGAGAACAGTGAGCAGCTTTCAACCAAGGTATGGGATTTCATGAGTGCTTGGACTCATCAAATTTCTTTTGAGTGGTGGAAAGGACTTCAGAAATAATGTGGTTTAGGTCTCTAGCTTTCAGAGGAAGAATGGGAATTACAGAGAATTGCAACTTGCCTGAGGTTTCCAAGCCAGCTGGTGGCCAATCTTGAACCAGGACTGAGCTCTCAGGTTCTCCCTGAGTACTGTTTGCCAAGGCCACTGATCGGACCATCACTGGCTTGGTCATCCTGGCCAGAAGTTCCTAGGTCCTTCATTACCGTGGGGATGAAACTAGCACCTAGTACAAGAAGTCATCCACACTTTGGCTTTTTCAGACTTTGACAATTTCCTTTCCTGTGTTGACATACAAATTCATTCATTCATTCATTCATGCACCATTCATTAGGTAAAATGAGACGATATTAAGTTCTTTTGAGATAACACACCTACAAAACTGCCTGTGAACTCTGACTTTCCAGAGCTCTGACTGGATCACTGTTTATGTTAATTAATATTCACTCATTTAACATTTATGTATTGAGTACCTACAATGAGCCAACTCTTTTCTAGGTTTCTAGGTGCTGGGCCACAGCCATAAGGAAGGCATGAAAATCTCTGCCCTCATAGAACTTGCATTCTAGTGGGGAGAGAAAAGACCTTAAATACAGAAACAAATAAGATAATTTTGTATAGTGATAAGGTCAGTGAAAAAAAATAAGGCGAGGTAAATGGGCCAGGATTTTATCCTAATTGTAGTGAGCAGCAAAGGATTTAAGCAGGGGGTGAAGTGATCTGAATCACCAGTACCTTTCCTTGTTCCTCAAAGCAAGATTTGAAGTCACCACTCTGGGGGATGCTTGGGCCAGCACAGACCCTTTGGTCTGTGCCTAGAAACTTGCATTGCCTTCAGGGCAGGCCTCAGGGACAATGTTAAAGGGGACATGGCTTGGGTAAGTGACTTTCCCTTCTTTCACCTTTTTTGGTTGCTCATTCTATGCTTTATCTCTTTGCAATTTGCTAATAATTAAAATAATAAAAATGAGACTAATAACAACAGTGAAAAGGCAATAGAAAACTTTTATAAAATGAATCCTTACCATATGCCTGGTGTTGTGCAAATTGCTGTGTGGTATTTAGATCATTAAATCCTCAAAACATAGAAACTATCATTAAGTTGGTTTTACAGACAAGAAAACTAAGGGTAGAGATTAAGTAGTTTTTCCAAGGTCAAATACTTAATTTAATGGAGGTACTAGGATTTGAAACCAAAATGTGTCTGTTCTCAGAGTCTATGCTGCTAACCTTTATGCTAATTTGATAAATCAATTGTGTCATATGTTAATAGAGAAAGTTTAAATCCTTCAGCTCCCACATTAGGGAAGTGGGAAGAAGAAAGCACAAACACATAGTATCTACAGTGTTCAGAGAAGTATGTTAGACAATAATCTCCTTTAGCCTTCACAACTGCCACCTCAAATTCTTTCTGGAATTCATAATATTTGCAACATTGTTGCCAGAAAGGTATCATGTAGATAGCCCACCTTCAGGAAGGAGAAACACAGGTTCAGAGATAGCCAATAACTCGACTGGGGGCTGCTGGGATTTGGCCCCAGCCTGCGGTACTCCTAGGAGATCATGGCAGCAGAGGCTTAGCGTGGGCTTACCTGGGAATTTGGCTGTGCCACAATGGTTGTCAAAGATGTCCTCAAGATAGCCTGGCAGAGGGCCTGGATTGACTTACCCCCTGGGTAGGTTGTCTTTGTCATTAGTAGCTTTATCTGTTTTTTTTTTTTTTTAAGGGGTTCTGCGGGTGAGAGGATAGTGAGATCTGCGGGCACAACCCCAATTCCTTCAAGAAGCTCAGGTGTCATGGCGAATGTGGCTGGAGGGCTCCCTGCCCATGGTGGACAGGATGCCCAGGAGCCATGGTGCACAGTTCACATATGGGCTGTCAAGGGTGGGGATAGCTCCAGGCAGGGCCCTGAATCTCTGCCTGTATAGGTATCACTTACTTCTGGCTTTTTGTAGGTAATATGCCCTGTTGGAGTCTGGCTGCCAGAAGGTTCTTCTGATGATGTGAGTGCATGGTGCAAATAGGGCCTTTATGGTTGGTATGAAAATGTTTAACTGGACGTGAAATCTACTCACATTGTCCCAAGAAATTTCAATATTGCATTTGTCAATGAAAGAAAAGGGAGTGATCTTAGATTGCTAAAATGTAATTTCAACTGTTATAACCGTCTTGAGTAATTGTAAGAAATAGTTTTGCATCATTCTTCATCATTTGTATGAACTTGTATGAATCCCTGTATGAACAAAGATTTTTATCATCATTGACCATCGAGAATTTGAAATGAGCATCACTAAATTGCTTTGATCAGGAATTGAGCATAGCCTTTCGTGCCTAAAAAGTCTTGGAAGTTTATTTATATACATTCATGCTTAGTATCTTCCATGGCACTTCATATTTTAATTTTTTTATATATAATAAGGCATTGTTTTACCCCAAGTCTCATATAGATGTACCCCATCCACCAAACTCCTCAGGTTTATTCTAGGGTGCCAAATGGCTTCATTTTTCATTTGTGCCATGGTGTGAAATGAACTGGGACTGTAGGTCAATCTGCTTAAAAGCTTCCTGCTGGAGAAGTTCTGGCTGGATTAATTAGGATGAAGATACAAGCTCAGGGTCAGGGGTACTAGGTCAACACCCAAAAGAGAGAGCAATCAGGAATCAAAGTCAATTTAGGGTCAGGTAGATGGAATTCAGGGCTGGGGGAAGGGCACTTGGCAAGCAAAACTCAGTTCAGAACTGAACTGGGCAAACACAAGAACTTGAAGTCCATGGTGAATGAGGATGCAGACCATGGGTTCTTGGCCAGGATGAGTTGAGGATGATGCCATTCTAACCCTGGTGCACTTGGCAAAGGTGGAATCTTGGGGAGAAGAAGGAGTGGCCCGATTGGTGGCAGGAGGATGACTGGGGGACTCACTGCCATGGAGGGCCTTAAGTCGAGGCAAGAATTTGTGAGTGCCATCACAATTGTGGCGGCCTGCAGGGACTAAATACAGTCTGCAAAGAAGCAGTGTGTGAGCTTGCCAGGTACCACGAGGAGGAGGAAGTTGCTGTTGTGTGCATGGTGAGTAAGACAGAGCTGGTCTGGCTCTCAGGGACTCGAGTCTAGGGATGGTTGGAAGATTAAATTCTCCAGGCAGTTAAAAAGACTCCTTTCATCCCCATCGGTGTGGTGGACCTAAAGATGCATCCTGGAGATCCGTGATGTGGCAGAAAAGGCTAAAGCGGAGCATAGGTGAGCAGCCATGTATAACAGCAGCAAGCTCTGTCACAACTGGGCTTGTAGAGAAGCCACCCCAGGTCCCTTCACCCACACTACGTGCCTGAGCAGGCCTCCGTCCCAGCTCTGCTCGGTTGCATGGGCAATGGGGTGGTGGGTGTCCCCTCATGGATGGCCTGTGGCACAACTTAATCATCTGTATCAGTTAGCCTTTGCTGCACACAAACCCGAACTTCTTAGCTTAAAACAATACACTTTTTTTTTATTAATCATTTTTTATTATATTATGTTAGTCACCATACAGTACATCCCTGGTTTCCGATGTAAAGCTCGATGATTCATTAGTTTCATATAACACCCAGTGCACCATGCAATACGTGCCCTCCTTACTACCCATCACCGGCCTATCCCATTCCCCCACCCCCCTCCCCTCTGAGGCCCTCAGTTTGTTTCTCATAGTGCATAGTCTCTCATGTTTCATTCCCCCTTCTGATTATCCCCCCTTTCTTTATCCCTTTCTTCCCCTACCGATCTTCCTAGTTCTTATGTTCCGTAGATGAGAGAAATCATATGATAGTTGTCTTTCTCTGCTTGACTTATTTCACTTAGCATTATCTCCTCCAGTGCCGTCCATGTTGTAGCAAATGTTGAGAATTCATTCTTTTTGATAGCTGAGTAATATTCCACTGTATATATGGACCATTTCTTCTTAATCCAGTCATCTGTTGAAGGGCATCTCGGCTCCTTCCACGATTTAGCTATTGTGGACATTGCTGCTATGAACATTGGGGTGCATACGGCCCTTCTCTTCACTACGTCTGTATCTTTGGGGTAAACACCCAGTAGTGCAATGGCTGGATCATAGGGTAGCTCAATTTTTAACTTTTTAAGGGACCTCCACACTGTTTTCCAGAGTGGCTGTACCAACTTGCATTCCCACCAACAATGTAGGAGGGATCCCCTTTCTCCACATCCTCTCCAACAATTGTTGTTTCTTGCCTTGTCTATTTTTGCTATTCTAACTGGCGTAAAGTGGTATCTCAGTGTGGTTTTGATTTGAATTTCCTTGATGGCTAAAGATTTTGAACATTTTTTCATGTATCTGTTAGCCATTTGTATGTCTTCATTGGAAAAGTGTCTGTTCATATCTTCTGCCCATTTTTTGATTTGTTTATTTGTTTCTCGTGTATTGAGTTTGAGAAGTTCTTTGTAGATCTTGGATACCAGTCCTTTATCTGTAGTGTCATTTGCAAATAAATCTCACAGTCCTATGAGGGTTGTTATTCTGACCCATACTGGGCTTTCTGGGTTTGCACAGGAGCTTATGGTCAGTTGGTGGTCAGCTGGGGCCTGGCTGGTTTTATATAGTCTCATTTACATATCTGGCCATTGGCAGGCTCTTAGTTGGGACAAGGGGGTGATCTGATTTGGGGCACTTTGGAGGTTTGCCTTCAAATACTATTCTTTCTACTTCCTCTGGGCTGGTTTGTTCCTTATTCCCAGAAGCCAGTCACTTCTCTAAGCAGACTTTATCCCTTACAGATTTAAGATTTATGTATTGTCTTTTTCTTTTACAATCAATAGAGTATTTGTCAAAAATGATGACGATGTGACCCAGGGTGAAGTAGGGTAAAGAATTTTCTCTATAACGTTTATATATACAGGCATTGTGCTGGGCCTGCTAATCTTAGTGTTTAAATGGTTTCTTTGGAAAAATGATTATCCCATCCTTGAAACTGGAATGAATATTTTATTATGGATGTCAACTTTAATAGGATTTTTATAGCAACAAAGTATATCTTGAACCCAAGCATTCCTCTTTATTCCAGAATCTTATCAATAGTTATTTTGGTCAAGGTTTAGCACCAAAGATCGATTTTCTGTTTATTTCCTTGGCTTTTATATTGATAGTATATTTAGACTGTTGTACTGAATATGGTTACTTATATATATGTACATGAATAAAATATGTTTAATAAGCATGCATAAAATGTATGAACTTGAAAACTGTTCCCTGGTGGAACATAATAGTCTTGGTTGAAATATCTAAGTGACTCCAGAAGAAATCATTTGTTCCACTCCAGTGTGTTTTTTCCTGCATAGGAGGTCACACTACACAAAACAATGATTCCCAATTTTTTTTGTTGTTCTACAATTCCCCTGAGAATTCTACTAACTGTTATATATGGCACAGAACAAATTAAAAAAAAGTTGGTTCCTAGAGGGGCAGACAAGCCTTTTGATTCTATTATGTTATTATGGTGGAAGACCTTTAAAATGAAGAAATATGGCGCTGTGGGAGATTGCAAAAATGCTCCCTCTTATCTACTTCAATCTGTGTCTGTGCCCTTCACAAAGTGACTTTGCAACTTCTGTTATCAAGAGATAAAGTAATTTCCCTGGCTCTGAATCTGGGCTGGACTTGTGATTTGCTTTGCTAGTAGAATTTGGTGGAAATGACTGTTGCTGGTTTTGAACGTACGCCTCGAGAGATCTTGTGCATTCCCCTATCTCTCTTGGGATTGCATCCCCTACCAGCATGATCATGCCAAGCTAGCCTCCTTGAGGGTGAGAGATGATATGGACCAGAACCAAGTCAGTCCAAATGTCTCGGACAAGGCCTACAGAGATCAACAAAGCTTTCCTTGGCAGGTGACTGCAGATACATGAGCGAGCACAGGTGAAACCAGCTAAGTTTGGTCAGATCTGCAGAACCAGTCATCTAATCTAGACACTCATGAGCAATAATAAGTACTTATTGTTTTAAACCACTAAGTGGTGGGGTAGTTTGTTACGTAGCAATAACTAACTGAGACAGATAGGATCATAAGAAAGTGAGCTTCTTGAGGGAGGGGTTCACGTCTGATTCTCTAGTTGTTATGAGTTTTAGCACACAACAGGTGTTTATTATTAAATGTGTATTAAATTTATGAGTCCCATTTGATTTATTTGGTTTCCTGGGTTGGAGGCCTTTCTGCTGGCACAGTTAGAAGGATGGTATCACAGACCATGGGATTTCTTTAGGAGAGGAATTGATTTTGTAGCAGAGATGTTAATTGTACCATAACAACTGCTCTTAATTCTTCGTCCTTATATCCAGACCCTTAGATTTTAACTGGACATATGACTCCCAGCAATAAATATTACATTTTCTTGTCTCTTCCATGGCTATCAATATGATTATATTCTGGTCAATGGGGTGGAAGTGAAAGGGAGGGAGTACACATTTCCCCCCCACCCCCTCACTCTTGCTGGTTGGGATGCAGATGTGTTAGCTGGTTCAGTGCAACCACTCTGGAAAAAGGGGTAGAAAATACATGATGAGGGTCCCACAGCAGCAATATGGATCTTGGGTCCCTGATGTCTGTCTGAAACTTTTTGCAGTCAATGTTCTTAATTATTCACTCCCCCTTACCTGTAGGAGAATCATTTATTTTCACCCATTGGCATGTGATTCACAGTACCTCCCTATAGACATCTCCACTCTCTTTTTAAGCCTGAGTATGTGACTTGTTTTGGTCAATGAGATATGAGCAGAGTGATGTATACCACATCCAATCAGAAGCTTTAAAGGCCATTGCACATTTCCCCAATTCTCTTGCTCTTTCTCTGTGTCATAAGACAGCATGTCCCAAATAGGGGTCCTGGCAGAAGAAAACATATGGAGCCGAGTCATAGCAATCAATCCACTACTACTACGTGAGTGAGAAATACATTTACATGGCTGTAAGATTTGGAGAATGGATTTGCAGAAGACTTATCTTTGGACTTCTTTTATATGAGAGAGAAATGAACATCTGCCTTGAGACATTATTTTGTGTTTTCTGTCCCTCAGGGCTAAATTGAATTGTAACTAATTCTACCCTTTATCTTATTCCAGAGCAAGAATGATATGACCATTCACTTAATTGACACAAATTTACTCAGCATGTAGGTTAAGGTTGGCTCCGTGCAGATACAATGGAGATCAAATGGACCCAGTCCCTGTCCTCATGGTGCTAACCATCTACTAAGGAACTCAGACATAAAGCCACAGAGACAATTAGAGAAAATTTCAGGGAGTATAAAGGAGTATAGTAGGTTTATCTGTTTTAGATTGGGAAGTTAGGGAAGATCTCTTTGTGGAAATGGTATTTTATTTTATTTTATTTTTTAAAGATTTTATTTATTTATTTGAGAGAGAGAGAGACACACACACACACATGGTGAGAGAGGGAACACAAGCAGGGGGAGTGGGAAAGGGAGAAGCAGGCTTCCCACTGAGCAGGGAGCCTGATGTGGGACTCGATCCCGGGATTCTGGGATCATAATCTGGACCGAAAAAAGGCAGTTAACGACTGAACCACCCAGGTGCCCCTGGAAATGGTATTTTAGTTGACATTCAAAGGAGGAAAAAGAATCAGCTAGGCTAAGAGTTGAGGCAGATGGAGAGAACAGCACTCCAGGCAGAAGAAACAATGGGTGTAAAGGTCCTGAGGTAGAGAAGAGCTTTGTGTATTTGAGGGAAGAAAGAAGTCAGGCTATATGGTGAATGAGCAAGGAGGAAAACAGGCAGATGAGGCTGGAGAATGTGACAGAGGCCAGATTGCATGGAGCTCTATAAGCCATTCCAAGTATTTTAGTCTTTATTTTTAGAGTGTTGAGGAACTGTCAAACATAGTGTAATATGATTTATGATTTAAGATCACTTGGTTGGCCGTGTGGAAAGTAAACTGGAGGAGAACATGTGACTCAGGGAGGCCAGTGTGGGGATCCCTTATGGCTTATATATGAATGTATACATTGTTTAACCTTTTACATTTAGGTCTCTAATACACACGGAAATGATTTTCTCTATAGTTGGGGTCAACTTTGTTCTCCATATGGATATCCACCAGACCCTGCACCATTTATTGAAAATATCTTTTCTCCACTGCTCTCCTATCACACCTCTATCATTGATTTGTTTCTCGACTATTTATTCTTGTATGTTTCTAGACTATTTTGTTTCATTGGTCTATTCCTATCCTTGCACAAATACCACTCTATCTCCATTATTGTAGCTTTATGATAAATCTTGATATCTAGTGTATAAATTCTCCATCTTTGTTCTTCTTCAAGACTATCTTGGCTATTTTTGGTCCTTTGGTTTTCGTATAAATTTTAGAATCGGTTTGTCAGTTTTCATACACACACACACACACACACACACACACACACACACACACACACACTTTGATAACGATGGTATTGGATCCATAGATTATTTTGGAGGAAATTGAAATCTTACAGTACTGAAGCTTCTAATCCATGAGCCTGGTATATACTTCCATTTCTTTAGGGCTTCTTTACTTTCTCTCAGTAATGTTTGTACTTTTCTGTTAAAGGTCTCTCATATATTTCTTTAGAGTTATTACTAAGCATTTAATGTTTTTTGGTACTATGGAAAACAATATCTTTTAAAATTTTATTTTTAATTGTTTGTTGTTGGCATAAATAAATGCAATTGAATATTGACCTTTAACCTGGTAATCTTGCTAAATTCATTTAGTAATTTTAAAGTTTATAGATAATTTTTCAGATGTACAACCATAGCACTTGTGAACAATGACCATATTATTTCTTCATCCTAATATTTATGCCTTCTATTTCTTTCTCCTATATTTTTGAGCTGGTTAAAATCTCCAGTACAATCTTGAATAGAAACAGAGTGGCAAGAATCCTTGCCTTGTTGCCAGCCAGTGGGGAGAGCTCTGTGGCCAGCCGTGACCCCCTGACTTCATTTTCTTAAGTGCTAAGGAATACGAAAGAGACAAAGGGAGAGAAAGGGAAGAGGAGAGAGAGAGACAAGTGGAGGAATAGGAAAGGAAGAAAAGCCCCGAGACCAGATGTGGCAAGCTTCCAGCGCCATGATGGCTGAGGAAGAACAGGACTTTGAAGAAAGAGAAATGAGAATGTTAGGCAAATAGCCTGAAGTCACCTCCAAGGCTACAGGGGTTGCTTGCTGGCTCTGAAAGGCCCATGGATGCTTCCTGTTTGGTCAACGCAGTGACCAATTTTATAATACTATTCTGACGTTGCATGCCTGTATGTGGGGCATATGTACCCCCGTGGGCTCTCAGCAGACCACTCCACACATCTGCATTATTTACCTGCCCCCGTATAGTGTTTTAGATTTTACCCAATGATACATCCTTGGCACCCAAAGGGTTGTTAAAAACAATCTGGAATGTATATTCCACAGTGATGCCAGGGAACTGTGTTTTCACTGGGATGTGAAATTATATTGTATTTGTGTGTGGAATTGAGGACTTGGATTTTTGATGGTTTTTGAGCTTTTGATGAGGTGATTGCCCTCAAAAGGGACAAGTGCCCTGAAACACCAATGTGAATTGAGTAGAAGTGTTGACCTGCCTTGGAAGGATACTCCTCATTCTTCATTCCCACATTCTTTCTGTTTTCGAATTGTTCACTCAGTCATTACCTTGGAGCACCCGTGTTGTGCAGGTACTGGTACTGGGCTGTCAATGTTGTGTTGGTAATTGTTTAACAACTGGCTTCCTGAATAATAGTCCTGACTTTGGGCATTTGCCAATTTCAGTTCTATGAATCCTCCCATCATGGCTGATTGCAAGCTATCAACACTATAACAATGAACATGGAGCTGGGAAGAGATACTTGCAATGTCACATACTCTGGAAATAAGAGATTTTGCCAAAATTGCCTTTGCAGATTCTTACTTATGACGCATCTTACTGAAGTTCCCTTGGTTACCGTTCTGTCAATTACTGTTCTGTATCCCTGTTGATGCGTTTTGGTTCCCAATGATAACTACTTTCCCCTTGAGATGATAAAGTGGTTAAAAAACAACAGCACACCATACTTCTTTCCAAAGCATGCTTCGTTAACAACCTAACACCTCCAGCAAAACACCTGGTAAATTCCCAGATACACAGTTTTCTCTGTTGGGACCAGATGCACATACATCCATGCACTTGTTTCACATCCCTAAATAAGAAAGACTAGGGGTCAGGACAAGACTAGGAATGGACTATATCACTTAATATTGACCACCTGCAGTCTGCATAGTTCTTCTGTTGGAGATGCTGATACTGTGTTGAGAAAGCCATGGGTTGCATCTCTCTGTCTGAAGAGATTAGCCTCATGCATGTGGCCCAGATAATTAACAAAGTGAGACAGTGTAGACCAAATGGCAAAATGAGTGATTTCAGGCACTGGACATTCCCTGAGGTCATAAGGCATTGACAGGGGACGTACAGTATGAGTGGCAGGCCTCATGAATGAGGTAGATAGGTTTCTTGGATGTTGGGCTCCACCCTGCTCTTACCCTCTCCACCTCATCCTTGTACTGGTGGGAAAGAGTACCCTCCCAAAGAGTGAGGGACGTCAGGAAGGGCAGAGGGGACATGCTGAGGAGTGGTGGAAGCTCAGGTGGGCAGTAAGATAGGAGGGGCCCACATTTGCAGTCACTTCAGCGCCAAGCTGAGGACTGTGAATTTGAACCTACAGTGAATGGTATGGCCTTAGGGATTTTAGAGGATAGCTGCAATGTCGGAGCTTAAAGCTTTAGTAAGATTAGCTGTGTGGCACTGTGCAGTGACTGGTTTTGGCCAGGCAGAGAGAGGAGCATGGAGACCCAGGCACCCCAGATGGGGGTGAAGGAGGCCTGAGCAGTGAGGTGGCCATGGATGGACAGACAGGGAGGGATGGACTGCACCAAGGAAAGTACAAACGGGACCTGGGGTTGATGTCAGGGTTGAAGAAGGTGTAAGAGCTCAATTTACTTCCTTTTTATGCATGGGAATGAGAAGGTTGCCACCTTGAGAAATGGGCCAGATAGAAGGGCTCCAGTCTGACTAGGATGGGGGCTGATGCCTTCAGTTTGGAGCCTCTTGTCTGTGTGCCGAGAACTGACCACCCTCAGAGGATCTGTTCAGTGGGTGATCAGCCCAGGCACCTGAATGGACACCTACTTTGTCTGTCATTAGAATCTGATTGCCAAGTGACAATATGCAATCAAAAAGGGCCGGGATAGGGGCGCCTGGGTGGCTCCGTCATTAACCGTCTGCCTTCAGCTCAGGGCGTGATCCCAGCGTTATGGGATCGAGCCCCGCATCGGGCTCCTTCCACTAGGAGCCTGCTTCTTCTTCTCCCACTCTGCCTGCTTGTGTTCCCTCTCTCGTTGGCTGTCTCTCTCTCTGTCGAATAAATAAATAAATAAATAAATAAATAAATAAAAAATCTTTTAAAAACAGAGAAACAAACAAACAAAAAAACCCCAAAAACCAAAACCAAAACAAAACAAAAAGGGCCAGGATAGCAATTATTTGCAAACCTTTTGTCCATTGCTAATTATGTACCAGACACAGTGCTGAATACTTTCCATGCATTCTCTTGCTTAATCTTCACCAAAACCACCCCCATGCAGTGCAGCACACCAGCAACGAAAGAACGATGGCTGAAGAGAGGGAAAGTTTCCAAGAGGGGAGTCTGTTTGCAGGAATGGGGATGCGTGGTGGAGAGGGCTAGCTGTATGACCTCGGGCCCCCAACCTCACCTCTCGGAGAATCCATTTTCTCAGCTGTAAGATAAAAATCATAATAATCATCCCTATGTTCTGTTATTTATTGCCTCATGACAAACTGCTCACAGCTTAATGTCCTAAAAGGCGAATGCTCATTTGTTTTACTTGTGAATCTGCAGTTCGGGCAGAACAAAGTGGGGACAACTTGTGTGCGTTCCAGGAGGTCTGGGACCTGTTGGAGTGGCTTGAAGGGTGGCGACTGGCGGGGCGCCCTCTCTGCTCAGAGTCTCAGGGCCTCTCTCTGTGGTCTCCCCATGTGCTCTCTCCATTGTGCGGCTCACGCTTCCAAGGGCGAGTGTTTTTTTTTTTTTTAATTTTTTATTATGTTATGTTAGTCACCATACAGTACATCCCTAGTTTTTGATGTAGTGTTCCATGATTCATTGTTTGCGTATAACACCCAGTGCACCATGCAATACGTGCCCTCCTTAATACCCATCACCGGGCTAGCCCATCTCCCCATCCTCCTCCCCTCTGAAGCCCTCAGTTTGTTTGCCAGAGTCCACAGTCTCTCATGGTTCATTCCCCCTTCTGTATACCCCCCTTCTAGGCGACAGAAAAGTGGAGGCTGCTAGTCTCTTAAGTCTGAGGCCTGGAAGCTGGCACAGCTGTACTTCCACTGTCTTCTATTGGTCAAAGCACTCCTAGATTCGGGGGGAAGGAGACCCCACCTGTCAATGAAGCAGGCCTCTTTAACTGATGGCTCATGGAATTGTTGGAGATTAAATAAGATAATGAACATGAAGGTCTTAGCATACTACCTGGTACATCTTAAGAGCCTGATAAATCGGAGCTGTTGTCTTTATTAGAGGTAGTGTCAGAATTACCAGAGAGAGATTAGGGACTGAACAAAGGCGATTTTATAGAGACAGTGGGGGCCTTGTTTTCGTGGCTGTGGGGTGGTGGGGCAGCCTGCGCGCAGGAGGTAAGGAGTGGGTGGTGAGTCCAGGAAGGCGGCACACGGGCTTGAGAAGTTCAACTGCAGAAAGATAGAGAGAAATTGGGTTAGTTGTGGGTGGGCAGGGGAGAGGGGCAGCAAGGCCATCCAGAGGATTGTTCTCCTAGGGGGATGGCTGAAGTGTGGGGGTGGCGCAGAGTGGGGAGACATGCGTGTGTGAAGGACAAGGAGATGGAGAAAAAGGTGTTTGGAGGAGGAAAAGGGGGTGAGGCAGAGAGACTGAGAGAAAACGTGTGGGTGTGTGTGTAATTTTAAAGGCCAAATTTATTCTAGGCAAGCTATTTATTTAATAAGATTTGCATGCAAATGAAAACAACCAGGATATAAGCTCCTTAGAGGAGGAACTTTGAGGGGGAGAAGTCCTCATTTCAGGCTGGAAAGCACGCAGCCTTTCCTGCCAGGCAAAGGGCAGAGCTTAAACTGGGAGGGGGTCTGGACGTGTGGAGAGGGAAGCGTTATGTTTTCGATGTCAGTGGTTGGAGATGTCAACTTTACATGTCAGAGCGGAGGGTGACGCACAACGAGGGTACTATGAAGCCAAGAACTATCAAGAGTAGTTCTGGAGACACTGAGAATGAAAATGTTTATGGTTCTTCTCTTAACCTCATGGGGTTTATTAAGAAGCAAAAAAATCAAATTATAAAATTAGTGTTAAGAAGTCAAGCAAGATTCCGATTTTTCCCATGACGCTTTGATGCTTCTTTTGAAATAGAAATTGTGAATGTTTTCAGAAATGAAGCTTTGGTGCCCTGGCTTTGTGGGAGACTTGCATCTGGGCTTGGCTGGCCTGGAGAGTAGCCTGGAAGTGTGTGCAAGACCTGCTGTCCCCCAAAACCAGTCCTGGTAGAAGTCGCTGACCCCGGATTCCTCCCTTGCAGACAATTTTTTTTGGGTGAGGATATCCCCCACAGTCCCCAGCCCCCCTGGCCAGAGCTGGGTCTTGCCCAGCTGTCTGCTAATCTGTTTGAACATGCCTGATGATTGATCTCTGGGCAATTCCCTTTGTTTCTGACCTGGGCTCCATCAGGGTTCAGAAGTTTTTTTTTGTGTGTGTGTGCAAAATTGGTGGTTTATTAAAGCACAGGGACAGGACCCGTGGGCAGAAAGAGCTGCTGCAGGGTTCGGAAGTTTTTGATTGGTTTGTCCTGTACTGCATGTCCAGAGCCTACCTGGTGGCTGGCAGACGGCACTCACTCATGTGTTGCGTGGATGTAAGAATGCAGCAGGCATTGTAAGGAAGACGGGGGCATGGGGAGCACGGAGAGCTAACCTAGGCATTTCACAAATTTGTAAATGGCTCCTGGGGCAAGACTGAAGGAGTTCAGATAATCGATGGCTCATTCCTTAAAGAATGATTTCCAAGTCCCAGTGATGAAACATAGGGGAAAGGGAGGGTTAGTTCCATGGATCCTGGGTAGGTCTTTTTTCTTTTTTTCCCCCTCAGAAAGACTGACAAGTTTATATTTCTGTTTGAAATTCAGAGTGAAACTGTGTACGGCCCTTTAAAGAAGTAGAATGCATTTACTTCCGCACAAGCCATATGGGACTTTGGAGTGGGTGTGCGTGGTGCCAAAATAAACCCATGGATTCTCAGCCATGAGCAGAGAGGCTGGAGCAAAGTTTCTCTTTCACCTTAGAAAACCTGAATTTATTTTAAACAATATAAAACCGGTATAGGCCTATTATAGAAAATTGGGAAAACACAAAAGATGGCACAGTCTTGTTGAGTGAACTTTGCAGAGCATCAGTGGGGTGCTGGTTGATGGCTAGAGGGAAGACCCTGGAGACGGTAGGGGACTGGAGCCTTGAAGACACTTCTGGGGCAGCCCTGAGCGAGGGGCTGTCTTCTGATGGCTGCTGGCTCTGTGTGGGCCTTGGGGCGGAGTCCATGCTCTCAGCCTGTCCCTGTAACTCTACATTACAATATCTGAGTTCCTCTGAGCCCCCCAAAAGACTTGGTCTCTCCTTGGGGGCCAAAAAGCAGACTTGTGATCTGCAAAGATCATCTATTTTCTCCAACACGAGCAGCTTCTGGAGGGCATGCAGGGACCACAGGGGAGGACAGGGACGTCAACCCCAAAGGCCAACATGGCTTATTCTTTGCTTCCACACTGGCCCTGTGCTGGGGATGCAGTGGTGAGTGAATGAGTGTGATGCCTGTCCCCATGGACGGTTTAGTTTATGCATATCCTCATGCTTGACTGTGTACTGCGGCCCCCCATCTAGTCCTGCTCAGCTCGATCCTTTGGGGAGGGGTCTTGTCACCTTCACTGACCCACTCCAGAATCACTAGAGGTTTTCTTGGTTGTCCTCTGTTACTTTGTCCCTTAATGTGGATACTCCTCCGTGGTTTGAAGGGAGCAGCACAGAGTCTTTGCAGAGGCAGGAGACAGAGTCTGGCTGTCTTTCCCCTGCTAGTGATGAGCGAGGGAGGTGGGTGATGGAGGCCAGCAGCCTGGGCCTGCCTGTCTCCGTCCTCCCAGGACCCTGTATCTGCCTGGTGATTCTCTCTCCACCACCCCTCTCAGGCAATCAGTGACCTCATTGTACCTCCTCTTCCCCTCTTACAAAGCTTGAATCCAGAAGCTTCTGGAGCACACACAAAAGGGGGTAGTAACAGCTTGAGCTAACCGTGGGATTTACATCATAAGAAAGATCCAAGCTTGAGTCAAAGAACTGACACCAACACTGGCTTCTCAGAACATGGTTAGGGGAGGATTTGGGGGAATAGTTTGTTTATAGGAAAACCCTGGATGTAAAACGGGGAGGCCTGCAGGATAAGTACTGCTTACAACATACAAATTGCCTCAGCAATTCAGCCCAAAGGAGGCATTTCAAGAATCTCCTGAGGTCCTTGCTTCCTTCACAGAACACACTGCAGCCATAGCTGTGACCACCACAAATCTCAGCGAGGGTGTCCTTAAATAACTCTCTCCAAGATTCGGCTTCATCCATACAAACCGTTAAAATATGCAGAAGCGCCACCATTTTGGTGTGTAAATCTTACTTTACTCATCGTGTCATACCTAGAACTAATTAAAAACTATTTTAGCCCATTTATGTTTTCTAAAGAGTTTGGAGAAACGCAGCTCCTGGGTTACTCACTGTAGAGTGCCATGTGGCAGCGCTCTGGTCGCCGTGGAAGGAAGGGCGTTTGCAGTGACTCACAGGTCCTGCTTGCTCAGAACAGCTGTGACTTCAAATGTCCTGTCCCAACAGTCAAACCCACAGGTTTTGAATTTTGGTTTTGAAAATATATCTTCATGGCTGGGAGGCAGTTAGTTTTTGTAGGGACAAGGACTTCATTCCAGTTTCAGGCTCCCCAGGGGGCATTAGAGGCAGTACCACATCCATTTCAGAAATTGCTGTGAGATTTCACGCAGGGAAAGTGAGACTTGCCCTTTTCATTTATTATTTTTTCTTCTATAGTTACTGCATTTTTTTCCTGAAGAACAGGGGCTTTGGTGAGGCTGCGTTGCTGTAATGGTTCCATTCCGACGCTGACTTAAGAAATGAAGTAAGACTCATGGACTAGATGGGTTCGAATCCAATTTCTTTGGGAAGGAAGTGTGCTCTCTCGGTCAGTATGTCAGCTCTTACTTGAACATGGGCTCTCATCGTGGTGGTGGCGGATGCTGGAATTGGCACTGACCTCGGGCAGTCAGTAGATCCATTCCTGAGCTCCACGTTGTGCCCACTTTGGATGCCATTTTGGAAATTCTGTGAATCTGTCAGGCCTTTGGATATTCTCCACATCTTGTTTTGTTTTTTCCTTTGCAAATTGATTATATTTATATAATATATATCATCATATTTATATATTTCCTCCTAGTCATTTTTATGTGTGTGACTTTTGTTAGCTTTCAAAACCCAGTTATATTCCCTATGGTAAATGCAATTTTCATTTTAACCCCTTTTTTTTAAATGTGCGGAAACGCCTTTTATTTATTTATTTATTTTTTAAAATAATATTTTTTTATTATATTATGTTAGTCACCATTTTAACTTTTTTAAAAAAGATTTTATTTATTTATTTGACAGAGAGAGACAACCAGCGAGAGAGGGAACACAAGCAGGGGGAGTGGGAGAGGAAGAAGCAGGCTCCCAGCGGAGGATCCCCATAACGCTGGGATCATGCCCTGAGCCGAAGGCAGACGCTTAACGACTGAGCCACCCAGGCACCCCACCATTTTAACTTTTTTTACTAAACATTATAACATAATCAGCAATGAATATTTGTTATTGACTATTCTTGATTCCTAGTCATTACTTACTTAAGTGATCTCTACCGAGAGTCGTTCATGTTGCTTCCATTATTATACAGAACCTGTAGTGAATGTCTTTGTGCCCACCATTTTATGACATTTAGGACCATTTTTAGAAGGATATATTCCTAGAGCTCAAAATTTGATATTCTATGGGTTGTAGGTACTTGACTGATGCTTTAAACATTTTTTTAAAAAGTCCATGTTTAGCAATTTGTAATTCCTGCTTAAGAAGTTTTTTTTAGACTAAGAATCACACTGACATAGAATTCCATGGCTGAATATGTAAAGACCTTGATTGTCCATTCATCCTTGTGCTGGAAAAATTCCTTCTGAGGACAACCCTTTTTTGGCCAGGTGGTTCTTTCTCTTGGAACCCCCAAGCCCTCTTGCACGTCAGTTGATGTCAATGCGCAGGACTCTGTCTAAACAGACAGCTTTGCTCTCCAGCTATTTGGCAGAGAATGTAATCACATATTCTGCAGCCCAACTCCTGTCAAAGGTCTGATGTGGAGAATAACCTTCAGAGGATTGCTTGGAGCATATTGTTATGGACTGAATGTTTGCGTCCCTCCAAAATTCATATATTGAAACCATTACTCCCGATGTAATGATATTTGGAGGTGGGGCCTTTGGGAGGTTATTACAATTAGATGAGGTTATGGGAGTGGAGTCTCCATGATGGTTTTAGTGCCCATATAAAAAGAGAAAGAGAAACCAAACCCCTTTTCTCTGCCATGTGGGGACAGAGTGAGAAGGCAACCGTCTACAGGCTAGGAAGACGGAAAAGGGCCCTCTCCAAGAACCAAATGTGTCAGCACCTTGCTCTCAGGCTTCCCAGCCTCCAGAGCTGTGAGAAATAAATGTTTGTTGGTTAAGCCACCCAGTCTTGGTATTTTGTTAGAACAGTCTGAGCCGACTATGACAGATACAAGCCTTTCACTCCTTTAGACCTCCATTTTATCCTTGGATCTAGCTGGACCAGACCTACCAGAGCTTAGACCAACTTATTCTGGGCCCTTTAAAATGACTTTTTATAAATTGGGTTTGGAATATTGTTCTCAGCCTCCTTGGGAGAGGGGATGCTCTAGAAACTGGCAGGCAGGAGTGTGCTCTCTGAGGTCTCTATCCACCTCACACAGAGCTCTTCACAGGGTTTCTTCTAGTCACAGTCCCAGGAGCAGCTTCACTTCTTCTCAGGCGCCATCTTGTTTTTCATTGATTATAGACAGTGCTGCTTAATTAGTCAGAGTTCTTCTCAAAGCCAAACCATCAGTCCATCTTCAGCAATAGTACAAAACCTCTGCAGTCTGGATCACCTGGCAGGTGTTCAAACATATGGCTAGCTGCCCCAAACATTTATTTTAATATGCCTATGGATAATTTTACTAGTAGGGAATCTAGGGAAAAAGCTATTTTAATTTCAGTGCAGATGTGTATTTTGTGTTTAGTCTAGTATTGCTTTTGTTAAATTGCTTACAAGGGGATGGAGACCTCTAAAGGCTTTAATCTGGCTTGACCTTATGGCCACTCTTTTGGACTCACCTTAGCTCTGCCTTTATATTGCCACACATTATTTATGTAGTTTGATTTGCTGAGTAATAAGCAATTTTGTAAGCTACATCCAGTAATTTTGGGAATTAGATGAGATATAAGCATATCTCATGAAGAAAAATGTAATTTATTGGGTCAAAAATGTGAACGTTTTTGAGGGTGTTAATACATGCTGACAAATGAACTTTGCTTTCTGTCATTACTTTCTAGGATTGTCATCTATTTTTTTTCTTGGACTTTAGGCTGGACTAATGTGAAAAGCCATTGAATACCAGCGAGCTTAAACTCTTAGCAATGAAGTAAGGGGGTTAGTGTTCACTTGATTGGAAGGCACAATGAATGAAGACCATTTTTTTTTAAATCCAACTCCTTTTCCCTTCTATGGCAGGTTGGACTCCTTGGAAGCCAACCCTGAAACAGCATGCAGGATGCTTCTTAGGATCTTGGGATCCACACCTGTAGAAGGAAAGGGAAGGAGACAGGACCAGGCAGAGGGAGAAGCTGGGCTGTGATGCAGTCTTGATGGAGTCCTCAAGATGGTTCCACAGGGAGCTCGGAAGCTAGGCTGGCCCTTCAGAGTTGTCCCAAATTGGGGTGAAAAGGCCCTAGAGGATCAGTCAATGGAGCTAGCTGTTCACAGAAGCAGGTGTGACCTTGGGCAAGGCAATGGCCACAGGCGGCTGACAGCTGAGGGCAGTCTGCCAAGAGCACTCCAAGCAGGTGGGGGAATGCATTGATTAGTCCTACAGGGGAATCTGGACAGTGTGTCACAGTGTACAGCACTTTCTCTTTGGCAATGGAAGACTTTAGGCATCACCTGGTTTGGGTTATCACTAGGCCTGTAGGTGTTTTTTGCAAGTGAATTTAACCTGCATTTGTACCTTCCCTGTTGTCGGTGCTTGGAACCATTGCCACCTGCGATTTAGGAAATCTGCATCGCGGTTAGCCTTCTAATTTTATAATTACCTTTCCAGAATAATAAACCCATTCAGGTGTTTTGTAACACAAAACAGCAAGGGAAATTAATTTCAATTAGAAGGGGAAAAATACAAATTGAAGTGAAGTTGTGGAAAGAAAAAAACCCCACCATGCGTTTCTTTGAGTGTATTTCATTTTAAATCCCTGCAATGTGACTGAACCATCGGCAGTGATGCCCTTTAAAGACCGACATTTTAAAAATACATGATTGTGGAATCTGAAGTTGTTCTGGCTGCCCAACACACATCTAGATATAAAAGAGGTGGAGGGAGAAAGAGAGAGAGAGAGAGAGAGAGAGAGAGCGAGCCTCAAAGGAAGTAATAAGAGACACAAAGAAATTTTCTTCTTTTGTGTTTTCACACTTAACTTTTTTCTTGGCATGAGAACATGGGCCTTGTAAAAACGATTTCCGGTTAGTTTCTGGCATTTTGAAGGGATATGGAGGGAATTGAAGGTAAAGGGGGACTCCCGGGCTTTTATTGGAGAAGAAAATATAAGGGGTTTTCTTGTCCTCTCCACATCCTTTGGATCTTGGATCTTGTTTTCTCTGGCTGACTTGGCAGAGTTTAAGAGATGGCTTACCATTGGCTATGGGGAGCCCTTCTCTAGGGGAGATGGCAAAACTGGCAGGCAGCAAGACAGAGATAAGCTCATAAAGAAAAAGGGAACAGGGAAGAAGGATTTTCTCAGGTTTCTTAGCCAAGACCCATGTCACCAAGCAGCAGCTGGTCCTGGGGCTCCTGGAAAGGGCAGTGTGGCATGGGTAGCATGCAAAGGCTTTGACCCCTGCTTAATATTCCAGACGAGTTGACCTATTTGTACCTGGAGTGCTCAGGAAAGCTCAGCACAGCCAAGGCCTGTTGGAGATGTTCTTTTAAACAGTTAAGTCCCTGGGATGCTTGCCACACTATCTTGAAAACAATTACACAGCCTTCTTTTCCTGAGAGAATTTTTCTGACTTTCTGGTTTTGGTCTGAGACAGGAAACTGAAAACTGTTTCTCAGATTGATTCTTCTGCATCTACCCCAAATGTTCCATTATAATATTAGTTCACCCGTCACGAGGGCTGAGCTGACACGGGAAAAGTGGCATTAAGGGTACAAGGAGCTTGGCGTCTCTGACCCTCCATGGTTAATACTGACGGCTGGAGAGTGGTCTGTCTGGAAAAACACACATGTGTAAGCCATGCAGGGGAAGAGCCCCATTAGCTGAAGATTTTCCGGCTGACCTGAGCTTCCTCAGGCTTTTGAAGGGGGCAGGAAGCCCAGTTTCGTGTCTGTGGAGAGTGCAACATTTTTGATTCTTGCTATTATTACTTTAGGAGTTTAAGATGATAGATTTGCTTTTTAGAGCTCTTTACACTCCTGTGCCCTGATTTGTACAACGGGGGCACTGGGTATCTTTAGTGCTAGCACGCTTTAGGTATTTTCTAGGGAGTGAGGGCATAGGAAACCTTTGGACTGCATCTATACCACCTGTAATTTCTGTGACTCCTTCCTGCCTTATTACTCATAGGCGCGTGAGAAGGATAAAGACTATTTTTCTAGTTACTCAGCATATCCATCATTGTCAGTCATGATTTAATAGAATTTAAAGATTTACACTTCTAGGTGCTTATTTCAACTTTTTTTTTAATGAACTAAGTGATTAAACTAGCCTTATCCTAAAATCTAGATTAATAATTCCTTTCATGCATCACCTTGCATTTTCATCTTAATTCATTTATTCAAAAAATATTTTTATTCAAAAATATTCAGTAAATATTTACCATTTACTGGGACCCGTGTATATGCCTTGAACTTGCCGTACACTTGGGGCTTCAGGCTCACATGGCATCCAGTAGACTTAGAACCTTTACAGCTGCTAGTTAAAAATTCCCCAGGAATAGGTTTTTGAATAGCAGTGGTCTCCTTGCTCAGTTGGGAATTTTCTAGCATTTTCCTAGACCAATCTCAGGTGGCACAAGAAAGGAGCTGTCCTTAGAATGGGTCACCTCACTTCCTGGTGATATAGTGAATTATTGCATCAAGACCAAAGAGATTTCTTCTATCAGCAACACCTTAGCTGTCACTTACTTTATGATTCCACATACATCCCTCATGGTAAATGGTTTCTGAAAGAGGACACACTGAATTGATCTGACTGACTAACTTTATAGATGAGCAAGCAGCAGCCCAGAGAGGTTAAGAACCCTGCTGAAGATCACACAGTGGGGAATGAAGACCCCTGATCTCCCAGCCTCGTGTGTGGGGTAGCTTGAACTCTTCTTCCTGAGTATTAAGTTTATAAAAACTTCTAGAAACGACAACTTACCAGAGTTTTTCTATTTTATTAGTTACTCTTACTCGTTCATTTTCTCCCTTCTTATGTCCTCTTGAGTTGTTCTTCTATCTTTGATTGCACAATGAAGCTCATAAATTTGGAATCTTCCTTCATTTCTAATATACACATTTAAGAATATAAAACTCTCATTTACATACTACATTAGCCAACTTCTGTCACAGTATTTTGACATGCAGGATTTTGTCATCATTTTTTCTCAAGATTTTATTATGTACATTATGATTTGTCCTTTGACCCTTCATATACTTAAAAGTATGTTTTAAAAAATCCAAATATATGGGTTATTTAGGGTTATCTTTGTGTCATTGATTTCTAATTTAATTACATTGTAGTCAGAGATCATGGCCTCTATGCTTTTCATTCTCTGGGATTTGTACCAAACTGCTTTACAATCTTTTATGTGATCTATTTTTACAAATGCTTCATGCTGCTTAAAAAGAATATGTGTTCTCTAATTGTTGGAAATAGCATTTATATAGAGTCATTAGATCAAGTGTTTTAATTGTGTTCTATATCTTCACTAATTTTTTATTTGCTTAATTTGATACTGAGGCATGCATATTAACACTCCTATTATGACTATGGATTTGCTAATTTTTCTTTGCAATTCTGTAAATGTGTGCTTCACATATTTGGAAGTTGTGTTGTTAGCAAAAAATACAGAGGTTAGACACTGGAGACAGACTGCCTGGGTTTGAATCATGGCTTTGCCATTTACTAGCTTTGTACCGTGGGAAAGTGATTTATTTTCTATAATTCAGTATTCTCATCTGTAAAATGGGCTATGCTGTGAAGATCACCATGAAGATTAAATAAATTAATACCTGTAAAAAGCACTGAGAACAGTGTCTGACACATAGTAAGTGCTTCACAAGTATGCATTATTATTCTTACTGGTGAATTGCTCCTTTTATCCTTATGTAAGGATTGTATATCTCTATCTACATGGATATATCTCTGTATCTGTATTTTTTGTTTGGTCTTCTTTTTATGATTCTCATGCTGCTACACCAGCCTTCCCCCCCCCCTTAGATGGATATGCCCAGAATATCTTTTTTTATCCATGTGCTTCTAACATTTATATGTCATTATGTTTCAGGTGAATCTTTGATAAATAGCATATGGCTAGATTTATAAATATTCAACATGAGAACTTCTGTTTTTCTTTAAATTAATACATTAGGTCCAATTAATCTCACCATGCTTTTTCTCTGCCTTTTTTTCTTTCCTACTTTCTCTTAGGTTAATAAAATATTCTTTATTGCCCTTTTTTAGCTTCAGCTGTGTTTGAAATTTATTCACTCTATTTCTATTCTTTTATTGGTTAGATTTTAATTTTTAAGATGCATGGTTAATTAAAACAACAACCACAACAACAACCTTATCTTGAATAATTCAAGATCTTTAACACAGTTTAATTCTGATCTTTCCTGTTCTCATACCTATGTTTCTTTTTTATAGTATTTTAGTTCTACCTGTCTTGGATCCAACAAAATTAGTCATTGTTGTTATTAATGTTATTTTTCATTCAGTGCTTGCATAGCTTTGCCCATATATTTGCAGTTTGTTTGCTAACCCTTGCTTCTTACATCCCACTCCTGACTTAAGGTTCACTCTTTCTTTTCTTGCATTATTTCCTTTCATATATATTTCTGTTATGACAGGTGAATTTTCACTTCCTTGGTTTTTGTCTGATAATGACTATTTCCCCCTCCTCCTTGAGTCGTGTATTAGCTACAGATAGAACTCTGGGATGATATTTATTTTCCCATAGTCCTTTAAAGGTATTGGTCTATTGTATTCTGTCTTCTGTTGTCACTGGTGAGAAGTTAGCTGTCGGTTTCACTGTTGATGTTATAGATAATCTATTTTTTCTCAAGTTCCTTTTTGGTGTTTCTTTTTGACTTTGATGTTCTGGAGTTCTACTAAATGGGGTTAGAGGTAGGGTTTAAAAATTTATAATTTTTAGAGCTCATGGTACTTTAACCAGAGATTCGTGTCTTTCATTAATTCTGGAAGAGTCTCATCCATTACTCTTGGAATATTACTTTTCTCTTTTTTAAAAAGTTCTGTTTACATTTTCCACCTCTTTGTCTCATTAATTTAATCTCTCTGCTCCAATTAGTTAAATTTTCAATTATGTTTAATGTTTTGTTGATCTTGTACAGTGAAATTTTAATTTCTGGAAGCTCATTTGTCAGTTCTTTTTCATATTCTTCTGTTGTTCTCCATATGATTTTATTTCTTTCATGTCTTTAATCATTTTAAAGATAATCAATAATCTAGGAGTCTTTTAACTTTGTTCTTTTTTCACAAGCTCTATTATGCCCATTTTTGGTATACACAGGGTCACTGTCACAGTGAGTAGTGAGTGTGGTTTGTAGTTTTGAATTGTGAGCTCATCTTCAGCAGAGATTTTTTGTTCTTACTTTTTCTTTCTTTTTTCATGCGGGAAATCCATGTGAGCTGGATTGTGAAAGAGTTACTACCAAGTGGGTTTTCTTCTAGTCTTCTACCGAGCTAGTCTTCTCTTTTATGAAGATGATAGCTTTTCTATGGTCTGGTGTTAGGGATCAATTTCTGTTTTGCTCTCCACCTTTTTTGGATCCAAAGTCATATCTGCCATTCCTATGGAGCTATGAAGACACATGATCTATAGTGCTTGTGTTCATTCTGACATTCCTCTGGTGTCATGATATTGGCACATGGCTTTATTTTGCCCCTTTGCTTTTGGCACCAAGGAATTTCTCCTTTCTTTTAACATAAGCAATGTATTTATTTTTTTTCTTTTGCTCTATCATTTCTGTGTGATTGTATTGATTGGATGTGGGAGAAGGGTTGTGTTAGCCCAGTCTACCATGTTTCTAGAACCCAAAGTCCTGAAATTTATTTTTTAGTATGGAAACATTAAAAAAAGAGAAATAGTAAAAAATTAGAGGAGAAATGATAAATTTAAGAAAATAATTATACATGCTATAGGATATTAATATCTTTAATAGGAAAAAGAAACCTATAAGTCAATGAGAAAAGGTGAATAATGCAAGAACAAATTGGATGATTTTAATAATAAGAAAAGTATGAAAAAACTCAATCTTTGTGGCTATTAAACAAATTCAAATAATGAAATACCTTATTTTGGTCACAAGATTGAAAAAACTAAATATATTATGTCAAGAGTTGTTTAAAATGTGACGTATGAGGACTCTTAAAAACTGTTGACGACAGTACTGAGAGAATTTTTTGGAGGGAAAATTCATCAGTATGAATGAAAAGTCTCAATTTTTAGAATGATCTTTGGCACTGTCACTTCTAGGACTTTTTATTAATGAGCTACTTGGGTATGTTTATGAAGTTTCATGTATCAAGATGAAGTATTATTAATAACGGCTAGTAATTAAAACTTAATTGAAATAATAACAGAAAAATATTAGCTAAAATTAAAAATGTTTAATGTAATTTTTGATTAAAACTAGATGACAAAGTAAGAGATCTAGTAGAATCCACTTTCTTCTTTATTTATTTGTATTTATGTACTCTTACAAAATCTAGAGAGGCAAGTGCCAATATGTTAACTTGGGGTTGACAGGGTGAGTGATTCTTATTTCTCTTTTCTATTTTTAAAAACCTGTACTTCACATATTGTTTCTATAATTGAATGAAGTTAATTATTATAGTATATCCATAGAATGAATTTTTTTTGTGGCTATGAAAATCTGTGATTCTGAAGAACATGTGAAAAGAATATGTGATGCTTAGAAAATAATATTGACATAAAGCAAAGCAGGATACAAAGAATAGGTGATGGGGATTAAGGGGTACAAATTTCTCATTATACAATTAATAAATCATGGAGATGAAAAGTACAGCATAGGAAATATACTCAATAATGTGATAATGTTGTATGGTGACAGGTGGTGACTACACTTACAGTAATAAAAAAAACCACCCAGTAAGCTTTCTATATGATGGATTATATGAAAATGTATATATGCACATGGAATGAAATATTACAAATATTAATATTATTTGCTAAATTAATCATTAATACTAATAATTGTTATTGTTAGATGGTAGGTATATTGGTGGCTTTTCTTTCTTTAGTTTCGAACAATGTCCATGCATACTTGTATAAATCATAAACTGAGAGAGGTGGGAGAGGCCAGTGGTCCTGTGACCAGAGTAGGGAGACAGACCTGTGCGTTTATCTCCCAGGAGGCCTCAACCTTCCTGAGAGCCCTGTAAACTTAAAGGGTTCAAGCTTTTTCCAATTTCCATTTGTAAATGAATGAGATTAGTCTTCTTGGAGAATATTTGGAATGAGATTTGCAAGGACGTCTAAAAAGTGTAAAAAAACCCTGTTTTTTAAAATGCCGTGGTAAATTCACCTTACCCCAATGGTTTGTGGAAGCTGTGAAGGGGGTAGTAACTCCAGTAAGAGGCCCAGGGTATTGTTGCCCTAGGGTTTGTTTAGATCGGCTCTGGAGGGCCCAGGGGGGCCAGGAGGGCTCCGAGCAGAGCAGAACACTGGAATTTAAATAAAACACATAATTAGATTGCATATTCAGCTTTCATTCTTTCTGAGCTGTCAGCTTTCCCGAGGTCTGAGAATTCTGAGAGCGTAGTTGACATGAGTGCTCCACAAAGCTGGTGAGTGTACGACTGGACAGAGCATCTGTGAGGGAGACTGGGGAAGGCTCTCTACCTCACAGGCTGATGATTTATTAACCCTGGCCGCTCTCCGCCCACAGACGTGGTGAATTCACACAATTCTGGGGGCTGTGTGGTAGAAATGGAGGCTGTGGGAAGGGCCCACCTTGGTGAACACTTTGAACCATGAGACATATTTAAAAAAGTTGAAATTTTGAACCTACGAGCATTTCTAATAGTTGGCAAAGAGCTGCCGGGCTTCCTTTAATGATTACATAGAACTCACTTGACACCAATATAGTTACCTTTTGAATTCAAACAGTGTTCTTTATCTGCTTACGAATGAGAATGTTCTTAAACATTTGTCTGGCAGCTCTATGTTTTAGAATACTCCTTGTAAGTGATCAGAAATCACAGAAGAGAAACTTTCTCTACTCTAGTTGAATGATCAATACTTATGGAGGCTGGTATGCTCGTAAGGAAATCAGCACAGAACTGCGCCCAGCTCGGGACCCCTGTGGGCGTGCAGAGCTCTGGTGGGAGCAGTTCCCCTCAGGGATGCCCATGGAAGCAGACAGAGTGGGAGTCAGGCCCGGCAGGGCACAGGCAGAGGCTGCCAGGAAACAGAAGCAGGTCAGCCTGCCACTGTGGGTCTTGAGGGACTCTCAGGGTGGGATGGCCTGAGCTCTGCTCTGGACCTCCTGGAGCTCTCTGGAGAGCCATCTCTGGTCACAAAGCTTCCAACACATACAGTTAAGAGTGTATTTTCTTTACCAACAAGCACTGCAAAGAAAGTCAAAATCTTTCTATTCTAGGCTGCAGAAGGCATAAGAAATATTCAATATTAGTAAACTGATGAACATTTACGGAGTGTCTTTGAAGTTCTCATTTGTATTTTCTCCACATTGAAATTGTGCCGTAGACAAAATCACGTTGGTTATGCAGAGTTAAGAAGTGGATACACCCACGTGTTTGGCACACATGGGATTTTTATTTTGCAATCTGTTTAATCTTTTTGCATATTTCAAGGGAGGCACACTGCAGGGAGTACATGTGTATCTTCGACTTGCAGTCAAGTTATAAAAAAAAAAATCTAGGTCCAGAGTTTGAAAATATAGGAATAAAAATACTTGGAAAAAAAATCAGGATAACAAACTCATGAGGAAAGAAAGTATTGGCTTTTCCTTTTAATTTTCTTGCAAAGTTTGTAGAATTCCTAAGGCCAACTGAAAGTATTCCCCATGTTACAGTGAAGACTATAGGGCCACACATTATTCTATTTCACACGAAGCTGAAAATTACACTTCAGTTAAAGGTTTATGTTTTGTTATTTGGTGACACCTCGCTCATCACAGACATATCATCCATGATTTAGTAACTTAAAGATGTAAAACTTTTCCTTGGAAATTATTAGTGGCCTGTGGCCTCACATAATGGGAAGGAAAATTAGCATATTACCAAATGATTTGAAGACATTCTGCCTCTCCCATTCATGCATTTATTTATTTTACTTATTTTATTCTCTTTAGTCTCACTTTTCTGTTCTCTGTTCATAAAAAAAAATCCAGGATTTTACAGTATATCCTTTTGTCTGTTGCCACACCCTCTATTCCTGTAGTATTGTTTTATGTGCTTGTATTTTAAGTTTATATAAGTGGTGCTTTGGCCTAATCTCCATCTGTTCTTTACTTTTTTCACTAAGGTCGTTTTTAAAAGACCCACCTCTATCTGCCACTTACCGAGTAGCATCTGTCACACTCTCCCCTTTGTTGTACGTACCCACTGTGGCAATGACGGACACTCAAGTGGCCTCCCGCTCCCTGGAGTACTTTGATATTATGGACCTTTGTGAGAAATTTATCCAGATGTTGAGTTTTTCCCAGTCTTAATTGAGGTGAAATGATATTTTATTGTTGTTTTAATTTGTATTCTCTGATGATTGAGTTTGAGCATCAAACACCAACTTCAACAACAGTATTTTGAGTTTCCTTTTGTATAAATCACCTCATTCATATTTCTGTCCATTTCTCTGCTGGGATTGCTTTCTTTTTCTTTTTCTTTACAAATGTTCCCTGTGTATGTATTAGTCCCTGATCAGCTTGGAGTACAAGTTTCTTCTCCCAATCTGCTGTCAAGTTTACCCACAGTATTCTTTGTGGATCAAAAAGAATTCATGTTTAAAGCAAGCAAACTCATGATTTTTTAAAAAAAATTTTTGCCTTGTGGTTTGTACACTTGGGTTTTATTTAAGAAGGCCTTCTCCTTTAGGTGACAACGATATTCTAATTTCCATCTATCAACTTCATAATTTTATTTTTCACAATTCAGTACTCATCCACATGGCATCCGTCTTTGGATGTGTTTTCTTTTCTAAAATAGTAAGTCAGTTTTACCAATACTACCTCCTAGGCAGCCTCTTCTTTTCTCACCGATTTATGGTGTCACCTTTATTAAGTGCAGAGTGTGTGTGTGTATATACTTGTTCCAGAGATACACTTGCTCCATTTTTATCTGTTTATTTTTTCTCTAACATGAATTGTATTTTGTAATTACAGCTTTGGCAAATTCTCAGTCTTTTTCTTTTTTCTTCTTTTTCAAAGTTGATACAGTTTTCTCATGGACTTCTCTTCTTTCATAGAGTCGATCAGGATGAGTAAGTAACTTAAACAATCAAATGAAATTTTTATTGTGATTACAGAGATTTTATAGATTATTTGGTAGAGAATTGACATGCTTAAAATGTGAGCCTATTCAAAACTGTGGAATGTCACTCCATTTCTATCTCTTTGTCCTTTATGAAAACTTGAAAATTTCCTCCATGGTGAATTGTTAGTAAAAATCTCTAGATATTTTATGTTTTTGTTGCTATTGTGAAGGTTATTTTACTTTTTATTATATTTTTTAGTTGATTACTGTTCTAGAAAGAAATTAATTTGACTTAAAAACTTTTTAACTTTTTTCTTTTTTAAGTAAACTGTACCCCCAATATGGGGCTTGAACTTGTAACTCTGAGGTCAAGAGTTGCCTGCTCTGCTGGGGTGCCTGGGTGGCTCAGTTGTTAAGCGCCTGCCTTCGGCTGAGGGTGTAATCCCGGCGTTCTGGGATCGAGCCCCACATCAGGCTCCTCCACTGGGAGCCTGCTTCTTCCTCTCCCACTCCCCCTGCTTGTGTTCCCTCTCTCGCTGGCTGTCTCTATCTCTGTCAAATAAATAAATAAAATCTTAAAAAAAAAAAAAAGAGTTGCCTGCTCTGCTGACTGAGCCAGCCAGGTGCCCCAATTTTTACTTTTGTAAGTTGATCTTATATCCAGCAACCTTGGTCAACTGTGTTACTGTTGCTTTTTCTATGCCAGTGATCACATCATTCACAGATAATTAGTTTTTGTCTCCTTCCTTCTGAGCTTAACATCTTACTCCCTCCCCACCTTGACTTTCAGTACTATGTGTCAAGGCTTCCAGTATTAAGTGAAACAATAATAGAGATAGTGAGCATACTTGTGACTTTTCTTTTTCCTCTCTTAAAGGAAATGCATTTCTCTCTACTCATAGCTCTCTTTCCTTTCTGGTTTGCTAAGAGACTTAATTTTCCAGAAATAGTTACTGAACTTTATAAAATTCTTTTCCTATGTCAGCTGAGACAATCGTATATTTTTCTTTCCCTTTTAGTCTATTAATGAGGTCAATTTCATTGTTGGTGTTTCTGATGTTGATGAACTATCCTTTTACTCCTGGAATAAACTTTACTTGAGCTTGATGTAATATTTTAAAAACTAAGGGTGTCTTTGGAGCCTCAGCTTCTGTATGATTTTTTTTGGTAAAGCTTTCTTTCTTTGTTTTTTTTTTTCTCTAAAAAAAAAGTGCTCATCACATCAAGTGCCCTTCTTGATACCCATCCCCATCCAGCCATCACCCACCCAACTCCCTCCATCACTCCTTGGTTTGTTCTTTGTCTTTAAGAGACTCTTATTGTTTGTTTCCTTCTCCCCCCAACCATATGTTCATCTGTTTTATTTTTTAAATTCCACATATGACTGAAATCATATGATAATTGTCTTTCTCTGAATGACTTATTTCACTTAGCATAATACATTCTAGTTCCTGGGGCGCCTGGGTAGCGCAGTCGTTAAGCGTCTGCCTTCGGCTCAAGGCGTGATCCGGTCGTTCCGGGATCGAGTCCCACATCGGGCTCCTCCGCTGGGAGCCTGCTTCTTCCTCTCTCACTCCCCCTGCTTGTGTTCCCTCTCTCTCTGGCTGTCTCTCTGTCACATAAATAAATAAAATCTTTAAAAAAAATACATTCTAGTTCCATCCACATTATTGCAAATGGCTAGATTTCATTCTTTTTTTATGGCTGAGTAATATTCCTTTGTGTGTGTGTGTGTGTGTGTGTGTGTGTGTGTGTGTGTGTGTGTGTGTATTTGGTAATGCTTTCTGATCTACATCTTCTTGCTCCCCCACCCCTATCCTATGTTTTCCCAGACCTATTGTAATACTGCTATGGACTTACAGTGCTCTTGCTCCTTGCTGCTCCTCTCTTCACACCATTAATGGTGGGGAAATAGCTCAGGTCTCATCTTTTGAAATAGTGTTTTGAAGGTGTAATTTACATACCATAAAAGTCACCTGTTGTAAGTTTACAATTCAATGTTTTTAGTAAATTTACAGTATTTATGCAAACATCAACAGACCAATTTTAGAACATTTCCCCCTAAAATTCTCCCTCTTGCCAGTTTGTAGTCAGTTTCTCCACCTGGCTCCAGCCTCAGACAACCATGTTGTCTAGTGTGTCTGTCTCTATGCATTTGTCTTTTCTGGACATTTCATACAAATGGAACATGTAATATGATTTCTTTTGTGTTGAGCTTCTTTCAGTCAGCATAATGATTTTGAGGTTTATCCATATGTTAGGATGAATCAATAGTTTGGTCATTTTTATTTCTGAATGCAATGGATATATCACAATTTGTTTATTCATTTGCTGGTTGATGGATATATGAAATGCTTCCAGGGGCACCTGGGTGGCTCGGTTGGCTGAGCGTCTTCCCTCAGCCCAGGTCATGATCCTGGGGTCCTGGGATCCAGCCCTGCATTGGGCTCCTTGCTGAGTGTGGAGTCTGCTTCTCTCTCTCCCTCTCCCTCTACCCCTGCTTCTGCTCTCTCTTGCTCATTCTCTTTCTCTCAAATAAATAAATAAAATCTTAAAAAAAGAAATGCTTCCTGCTTTTTAGCTGTTATGAATTATGCTGTTATGAACATTTGCGTACAAGTCTTTATGTGGACATATGTTTTTATTTCTCTTGGGTAGATTCCTAGAATTGTTGTCCCATTTTGCATCTCCATCAGCAACATATGAAGGTGCTTGTCCCTCTACATCCTCACTACCACTTTTTTTTTTAATTGTAGAAATCCTAGTGAGTGTGTAGTGGTATTTAATTGTTGTTTTAATTTCCAGTTCCTCAATGTGTAAAAATATGCAGCATCTTTTCACGTGATTATTAGTCATTGCATATCTTTTGTGACATATTTTCAATTCTTTTTCCTGTTTTTATTTATTTATTTATTTTTAAAGATCTTATTTATTTGTCAGAGAGAGAGAGAGAGAGCACAAGCAGGGGGAGCAGCACGCAGAGGGAGAAGCAGGAGCTGAGCAAGTAGCCCGATGCAGGACTTGATCCCAGTACTCCAGGATCATGACCCACCCAAGCCAAAGGCAGACACTTAACCAACTGAGCCACCCAGGCATCCCTCTTTTTCCTGTCTTCAAACTAGATTGTCTTGTTATTGAGCTTTTTTCCCATGCTGCAGCTTGTCTTGTCATTCACTTAGGGGTGTCTTTTGAAGTGGGTAAGTTTTACATTTAAAAAAAAGTCTAACATTACATCAAAATCCAAGGATATACTGTATGGTGACTAACATAACAAAATAAAAATTATTATAAAAAAATAAAAAATTACAAAAAATTACAAAAATTTTTTTTTTCTTTTTTGAGTCTGCATTTGCTGTCATATCCAAGAACTCATTGCCTAACTGAAAGTCACGAAAATTTCTCCTAATTTTTTTGAGGTTCTTGGATCTGCAGGTTAATGCTTTTAATTAAATTTGAGAAGTTTTGGTCATTATTTTATCAAAAAATTTTCTACCCATTTCTCTCCTTTCTCCTTCTTCTTCTTCCTCCTTTTTTATTTTTATATTTTGCAGTTTTATTGAGTTTCTCTTTTTTCTTTTTAAGAAACTCCTATCACACCTGTACTATTGTGCTTGATGTCCCATAGGTCTCTGAGACTTAATTTTTCTTCAGTCTTTTTTATCTGTCTTCTTTAGATTGAATAATTGCTGTTGTTCCCTCTTCACATTCACCAATTCTTTCTTCTTCTATCTCATATCTCCTTTTACCTTTCTGGTAAATTTTTACTTTTATTATTGTCTTTTTTACCTCCAGAATTTTTATTTGGTTCTTTTAAAATATTTTCTATCCATTTATTGAGATTCTCTGTTTTTGGATTATTGCCATATTTTTCTATAGTTTTTTAAACACAATTTCCTTTCATTCTTTGATATACTTATAATAACTAACTTGCAATTTTTGTCTGCTAAATCCAACATCTGGGGATACTCAGAAGCAATGTCTCTTACCTGCTCTTTCCCTGCATATGGATCACACTTTTCTATTTCTTTTTATATCTTACAATTTTTTGTCAAAAACTTGAAATTTTAGATAATATATTGTAGCAAGTCTGGATTCTGACTTTAACCCCCAGAGGGTTTTTGTTTGTTTAGTAACTTTCTTATGAAATCAGTCTCCCTCGTGGTGTGTGGCTGCTAATGTCTTTGCTTACTTAAAAAAAACATAAAAACAATATATGAAAGTGTATGTATATGTGTGTGTATATAATATGTATTATATATAAATATATAATAGTAACACAAATGCACACACACACACACACACACACTCTTCATAGGGCTCTCTCTGGTCTCTCCTGCACAGGCACACCAAATCCAGCTATATGGAAAGGCTGTCAGGTGCCTCCAGGAGTGTTTCATTTCTTGTATTTCCCTCTTAAATTTGTGGCTAGTTCTTCAGTCTGATGTTTGCTCCAAATAAGACCCCTATCTTGGACTGTTGTGATGACTGGCTTTCCATGTTTGTTCACCACTGAGGCTGATACTCATGACACACTGAGTATCAGATTTTCCCCATTAGCTCCAAGTCGAGTCACCCCTTTTTGGCAGTGGAGCTGCTGGTCACACAGAGCCTGTTCTACCTGTTAGAACTCCTATATTAACTGACCTGAGAGGTGAGGGTAGGTTGATGGGATCAGCCCCAAGCAGAATGGGTTGTGGAATTCCTACTGTTCTTACCCAAAGTTAGTAATTTTTTATGAATAAATATTCTCAGTTTGTTGGATGCCTTTGGTTGATTTCCAGAGTCCTGAAAGAGCTGTTTTGGTAATATCGTCCAGTATTTCAGTTGCTTCCAGGGAGGGGATTTGGTGACCTCCTCCTCCTGTCATGCTAGAGGTCCCAATTTACCTTAATTGTTTTTCTATTCACAAATTATTTTCTTATTCATTACACACTTTTCAATCTATGATATTTGACCTCTTACATTTAAAATGTGATTTGCTTTAAAGGTCAATTCCAGGCAAATGTCTTAGGTTGATCGTTTGCCTTCAGAGAAAAAATAGTAGTTGAATCTCTCTTAACCAACCCCTACTAAATCAATTCACTACCTTAACTGATGTAATTGTACAATTTAATTATTATGTAAACCAATGAACATTGAGTATGAAAAGAGGGCTATTTCTGTGAAAACAAAATCGCATGCTTTGAAAAGACTCAATAAATGTGAGTTGCTAAAAAATTGCTGTTGAATTAGGCATGGCTGAGATGACTATCAATGACTGCAGAGAAATAGAAAGATATGGAAGGATTTTTGCATTCAGATTACCTCATAATTGCCCTTAAATTTTTACTTTGCTTTAAAGAAATAGAAACTAGAAATTGTACATGGTGAGTTATGAATGTGGCTTTTGAAGAAAGATGAACATGAACTTTTATCAATGTTCTAATATCAAAGAAAATATCTTGACCCTACATAACAAGTTAGTAGAAAAAAACATGTTTATAATTTAAATTACAATAAACTATTTATGATGTTATGCATCACTTTTATTTTTTTATGACTCCTTGCTGTAACCAAGCTTTTGATTAAGCAAATTATTATCAGTTTCAATAAAAAAAATTGGTTTCTTTGCTCTTTCATTACTCTAGGCACCTGGGGAGAGACCTTGGATAGGCTGGTCGCTGGCTGCATACCTGGGATGCTCCCCCAGACTTTGCAGTTGGCCTCTTGAGTTAGCTCAAGACTCACCCCACTATCTCCCACTCCACAGTGGAGGGAAAGAAGTACAGGGTGAGGACCATGGCTAGTGTGGAGCCATTGTGCATGTCAGGAAATCTTCAGAGACATGAGTGAAGAGCTCCAAACTCTTTTATCTGAGCTCTTGGGACTTCCATGTTGATAATGTTGTGAGGGAGTCTATGCCCATACTGGGAAGACTTAGGAGTGAGCAACTTTATGTGTTAGGGAGGAATAGTATAATTTCCTTGACTCTGTTTCTTAGGGTCAAGATTAGTTGGTGGTTGAAGATTTAGAGACAGACTAAGCAAGAATCTGCAACCAGAACACTGAAGAAGCTCTTTGAGTGTCACGGGGACATGTAGTCTAGCTCAAAGCACCAAGGCTCCCTTTAGATGGGAGTTCAAGGCTGAAAACCTGTGGTAATGCATTCACTCAGAATATTATTTTCTTTTCCTCTTTCTCTCAAGCACCTGTGGTAACCCTCAAGTGTTTGGAAGTCATGTAATTGGGTCATGTATACAATAAATCATGCATCTGGATTCCATATCAAATATTTCCCACTACCAAGGAGATAGGCATGGCTATCTTTTCCTCCACTGTATGCACCAATATGTATTCATCCCAAGTTTCACTTACTCAGCTAATCTGAAAACACATTCATACTGAAAACTTAGGGAAGATTGTCCTACCATTTTGTTGAAAGGGATAACATGAATGTGGGATTTTAGGCATTGATGTTAGTTGATGGGAAAGAAAATTTTAGGTTGGTAAGACTTTTAATGCTACTCAAACCATATTAGGAGGAAGCTGCTCAGTTTCTTTTTAAAGATTTATTTATTTATTTGAGAGAGAGAGAGAGAGAGCATAAGCAGAGAGAGGGGCAGAGGGAGAGAGAGAATCTCAAGCAGACTCCCCTCTGAACGCGGAGCCTGGCACAGGGCTTAATCCCACGACCCAGAGATCATGACCTGAGCTGAAATCAAGTGTCAGAATCTTAACTGACTGAGTCACCCAGGCCCTCCAGGAAGCTGCTCAGTTTGCATAGACTCTAGACCAGGAAGAGCTAGCTATGGTGGTCACCATACAGGGTGTGAGGCTCAGAGGAAGCAGGGAAAGTTGTAATGATTTTGAAAATCTGGTTATCTTGAAAATCTGGTTATCTTGATAATGAGGGAGAAATCTCAGAGCCTCTGACCCAACGATTAACGGGAGAGAAAGAGGGAGACCAGAGTTTTCTTTCAAATGGGGACTTCCTGAAACAGCTCATAAGCGCACATTATTGGGCAGTGTGACTTATACACGATGAAATGATATGAGATGGCAAATAGATGAGATGGCAAATAGATCATGGAAAACTTTTTATGTGTTTTCCAAAAGCATTGCGTTCATTAAAATCTCTATATATGCATCTGTTAAAAAAACAAGCATGAGAAAGGCAGAATTTTAGAATTCCTTGCCCTGTATAAAGTCTCATGGCTTAGTCGAAATAAGCTTGGTGCTTTTTACTCACTTGTTGAATCTGGATCAAGGTCTTGATTCTCAGTCTTTTGTCAACAGTGAGGAAAGCAATGAAGCTTTGAATGAAGAGTGACCTTAGGAAGACAATGCGGACACTCTCCCTCCAGAGGAACTCAACTTGGGAGAAAAATCTTAATAATGGTGCTGATATTCTGGAAGGCTTGAGGTTTTGGAAAGGGTGGAAGCTTGGCATGGAACTTGTTAGAGACCCAGGGGCTGAGAGGCTACACTAGAGCAGGGTTTCTCTGTATCTTGGGGCAGAGAGGGAAAGAGAAATGGTTTGATTCACCTCCTCCTCCTTTCTGCCTCCTGCTCTTTCTTATCCTCCCAACCAGGCCTTTGCAGGCTTTTTGCACCATTACTGGATGAGAAGGGAGAGCATAAAGCCAGCAGAAGAGAGGGAGGTACTGGAGGCTCATTTCAAATGTGTTTCCCTCCCTCTCTTCGAAAATGAAAGACTTCCCTTAAAGAAAACAATGCCATTCCCCTACTCTGGTCCCACCCTGTCTGAAACCTGCTTTCTCCCAAACAGCACCCCATTGCTTTATTTGTTTCCTTTCTGGTTTGCTATTGATAACAAGCATTTCTATTCTGTCTCGCTCTCTCTCTTTCTCGCTGTCTCTCTAGCTCTGTCTCCCTCTTCCTTTTTCTCTCTTTAGCTTCTAGCTCTCCTCTGGTCCTGCTGAGAGAACATAATACTGCCTTATTTGTGACTCTGCAGTGATTTCCATGGCAACCGACCCATGGCCCAGGTATGACTCTGTGCCTTCACCATAGGACTGTGCAAGAGAAAAGGCCCTTATTAAAGTGGAGTGTCAGCAGGTTTCCTCCCACAGCCCTTGCCCAGAGAGGAACTTCTGCGGGAGTCAAAGGAGGGACACATGAATCAAAAGTGGGATTCCCAGCTTGCTCAAATTTCCCCAGTGTAAACGGAATGCCTGCAGCATCACACATTCATGCGTGCACACACACACATGCACAGACACACATACACCCCACTTCTCTTTCTGGCCCTCAGCCACGAATCAGTTCCAATGCTGTGGCCTGAAACAAAGGCTGTTGTTTGAAATGAGAGGTGGCCTTGGCAGCTGTATGGGATGGGGGTGGGGGAGAGAGTGGGGACAAGAGCAAAGACAGGGACAGATAAAAGGTTATGAGGTCGGTGATGTGGGAATGAGGGAGAAATCTCAGAGCCTCTGACCCAACGATTAACGGGAGAGAGAGAGGGAGACCAGAGTTTTCTTTCAAATGGGGACTTCCTGAAACAGCTCATAAGCGCACATTATTGGGCAGTGTGACTTATACACGATGAAATGATATGAGATGGCCTGGGGGCCTGATACCTCTCCTCACTAGTTTCTCTCTTTTTCGATCCTTTTCCTTGAATCTCTGCTTTTCGTTCTATTCTACCTTAGTCTGGGTCAGGGGAATACCATTTTGGGTAGGTGCTAGAAAAATCCTAGTCAAGTTCCCTCTTGCTGCCTCTCCCTTCCCTCCTGCCAGAGCTCTTGAATCTAGATAAAGAGAAAAGGGAAGGGGTCTCTTGCCCATCACTCGTGAGAAATGTCTGTTCATTGAAAATAGATGGAACCTGCTGCAGTCTGGAGCCAAGAAGGTATTCCGGTTTCTGCTGCAACCAGGCTGAGTTAATCTTTATTAAGCAGATGTATGGAGGACCGGCTTGTCTCCATAACATCTCCACGGCCATCCGCTCCCCATTTCTTTTATTGATCTGCCTGTCTAAATGAGTACTTCTAAACTCGGTGGGAGTTTTCCAATTAGATAAAAGGCAATTCATGTCGCCTGCTGCCTCCGCACTGCACTAACAGCCCCAAACCAACAGAGCATATTCAAGACTTCTTGGCAGTACAACCTGCCTTAATCAAGACGGCCCCCTCCCGAGCACCATCGTCTGCAGGACATTTCTCTTAATATGCGGAGGCTTTCTTTATTGGAGGTTTGAGAAAAATGAGCTGCTTCTCCAGGAGTGGGGTTTCAAGGTGAGCTGTGTAGTTAATGGAGAAGATGCATGGCCCACTCTCTGGACTGGTGTTTTAGAAAAGGCAGTTTGGCAATTATTTTTGGGTCAAGCAATGACTCGAGGATTTTCAGATCTCTGGGTGGGGTGGGATGGGGGGTTCCTCCTGTCCCTGGATGAGTCAGAGCTTGGGTAGCATACTGTTCTGAAGGCTCTCCCCGCTATCAGGAAGGCTGGAGTGGGGTCAGAGGGGTGGTGCCCTAGAGGGGAACCCTTCCATCCCAGGAAGTGCCCCACCCTCCATTGATGGATAGAGATGGCCCAAAGCCTGGACATCAGCAGGGGCCCCCCATGGCCATTGTAGCTGGTCCAAACCTTCTGCCTGAAGTTCAAGGTGGTTTTTGCAAGGCGGCTCCATTTCTCCTGCCTCTTAACACTTTCTTTTCCAACCTGGCTCATCTTCCACATAGCTGGGCCACCATGTTTTCTGATTTTTGGTCCTCGTTTTCTTCTTACTTTAAAAAGCTGCCATCAGCCAAGGAAAGGCAGACTTTTCAGCTACCATCTTTTTCTTTCCTCTAGATTCTTGTACTGTCAGTATTGTCTTACTTATCGCTTAGTCACTGATTGGAGCTACTAGTCTTTATTGAAGGCTCACCAGGCACCGTGCACCAGCAATTAACGAAGTCAAACCTCACAATGTTACTATGAAGTTGGTGCTATGACCACCCCGTTTTACTGATGAGGAAATGAGGCTAAGCACCTTGCTCAAGGCACAAAGGTATTTGGATCCGCATGTGTATGACTATAGAATTCTTAGGTTTTAGCACAGTCAAAGATGAGTGGTAATCATGATGGTAATGAAAATAAACTGTTTTTGCAGCCACATGGCATAGTCCAGTTAGTACAATGTACAGCTTAGCAGCCATGACGTTTGACCCTGGGACCTTCAGGTGGAATGACTTGGGCACCCATTTCTTTCTGTCTCTAAAGCACCAGCACATTCACTGGAGACCACGACAGCAATTCTGTAGGTACTGTGAGCACAGATCTCTGGGACAGGGCCTGGGGACCTCATTTGGTAGGGATCAGAGAAGGCCTCATTGGGCTATGTTTGGCAAAGAATTGACTCCCCTTCTGTGTTGTAACTTTAAAGGGAAAGTCTTGGATCATTAGATTTTCTTATAGCTTTCCCTTGCTCAAGGAACTTGGGTCAAATTGCTCTGGGATGGGATCAAGGAACATTTACAAAACTGCCCTTAAAAGTGGTCCTGTCTGCCAACCCTAAACCAGTGTCTTGGAAAGACCTCAAGCCCCTCAATTCAGGTTTCTCTTCCCTCTAGACAAATTCCTTCTTTTATTTATATTTCTCTCAAAGACAGGAGACAGGTTTGTTCTTTCTCTCTTTATTTAAGAATCTTCATTCTGGAGTCCTGGAGTTCACACACCAGTCCCCAAAATTGCCGTTTGCCGTTTTTCCTGGGAGGGCAGATAGGTTTTATGCAAATAAGATTTTTGGCGGTTAGTGTAGGTAGGTCAGACCTATCAAATCTAACTAGACACCTTTTGAAGATTTTGAAGACCTATGATGATCAGGTGCTTTCTGTTATACCCTCACCTCAAGTTTATTGTCTTGTTTGGCTTGACAGAATCTTGAAAGTGGGGGAAGTAGCCAGGCTTTTTTGTAGCCACCATGGACCTGAGCACTGGGCTATGCATGGAGATGTCAGTAACCACTGTCCATGTAGGTGCACTGTGAACGCAGAGCAAAGCTGAAGGCTGAGGTATGCAGTGTGGTAGGAGGTCATCAATAGTGAGATGACTACTTTGCCATTGAGCCTCACACCCTTCCCTCCATTCCTGCTCCTGGCTCAGCATTTGAATAACCAGAACAGCCATGCTGTGTAGATCCAGCGGAGGAGGTGGGGTGTCCCCATTAGTTCCCTCCTCCCTTCTTTTCTGCTTCTTCCAGGCACAGCATAGTCTCAGAGGAGAGGCACAGCTTGAGTCCTGCTTGCCCATGATAATCACACTGTCAGTGTGAGGAGGGCAGAGCGGTGAGAAATGAGACACCTTTTGAATACTGAATTTCTGGGTCTTGACTTCTCAGCGGTGGCATCCTCTTTCCCGTCTGGCAGTCACAGCATCATTTCAGCTGCACCTGGGGAATCAGAGCCAGAGAGTGATGGAGCTGTGTTGCTCAGGAGCCTTGGGCACCTGCTGCTCAGAATCTCTATGAATCCCCTGCAGAAGGCTGTGGAAGAGGCATTTGACCTTCGCTTAGTTCAGAAGAGAGAAGAGCTAGGGACTCGTATTGGAATGAGTGCCCAACCTAGCTAGAGGGGTTCACCTCTGCTCTTGGGAAGAAAAGGAAGTATTTGAAGTCTCAATAAAGCTTCTTTTCATTATCAAATACCAGCAGGACTTTATGATAATTTTTATAACTTCTTCATTCAAAACTCTGGGTGCTTTGAAGGTTAATAACTCCTGTTTATCAAAACTTGCCTTCAAGGAACTTGGGGAGCTTTGTAGACATTATCTAATTCAGCAGCACCACAGGACAAGGGAACAGGAGACAGGGAGAGGATGCACAGACAAGATTATTTCAATTTAGGAGAACTGATAATATTAATAGCTCCAACAGGGAGTTTAAGTGAGTTTTAGAAAATCACAAAACAAGTGTTGAGCCATCCAGAAAGTGGTCTCTTTATGCCCTCTCAGATTACTGGTTGGTGCCACTGTGAGATGGGGGCAGTTGGACCCCAGTGGCTCACCATCGTCATTGTAAAATGGGACAAAAAATCCTACTTTCTGGTGTTATTGTGGTATTTAGTAAGGTAAAGGGGTAAAGGAGACAATGCAATGCTTGGCCCATCTTTAGTGCTTAGTGAATTTTGCCCCCTCCTCCCGTCCATCCTCCTTAGGGAGCCATAGGATATTGTCCTGGTGGGCTGGTGGGAGAGGGGTGGCAAGCTGTGTGTCTTGTACTCTGCTGAGTGTGACAAAGCGTAGGGATACTGGAGGTTGTCTGGGAATGAGGGGAGAGTGAACATTTCTCTTTTCTAGAAACTCTGACATCCAAAGTCTACAACCTGGTTTTGTGAGAAGACTGACCTTCTGTCCTCCACATCTGGAACAAAAGGAGACTGCATCCCTGGATGAAAGTGAAATAGAGATTTGAAGCAATTTTATAGTTAATTAGGAATGAAAAAAATACCTCTGCCTCAATTGTCTTTGGTGGGTTGAATCGTTTATGGAGGTTTACATTTCTCAGCCAGTTATACCAATCTTCCTTTTGGCTCTTACTGGAAGAGGAAACCTATGTGAGAAGGCCCTTAGTCTGTGTCTGGTTTGGAGAACTCCAGAGTGGCAGCAGATTCCTGATTTTAGAGCAGGGCGTGACTTGAGAGATTTTACTCCCAAGACACACAAATAAGAATGAGTGTGGCCAGCAATGCCGTGTAGCAGCCACGGACTTTTAGAGAATTAAAGCCATATGGAGAAGAGAAAAGGGAGGACTCCTACAACTGAAGGATCCTTAGGGGCTCTTTGGGTGGTTCTCTTGACTGACCAATATGGGGAGCCAGGGCATGCATGGCTCTTACCCAGGCTGACCCACTGCACATTCTGAACAAGAGTTGGGTAAGGAAGAGAAGGAGTCTTCTGTAAGTTCCTCTGTTAGTTCCCTACTCATTTTAGGCCCTGCCCACCCTTGAGAATCTATGGGATGACTATAAGAAGCAGAAGCTGTTGACTTGCAGCCAAGGCCTGAGGTCTGCGGTCCTTTTGGTCCCCCTCCCTGAGTTCGTCTATCTTTGGCATCCTCAAGCTGTGAGGGTTGTGCTAGACATCTTGCCATTAATGGTGTCACTTGGGTTTACCTCCTCTTGTCCTGCATCTTAGAGCAAGTGACTTTTGGACTTACCATGGTTTCCACACGTCAGCTGGTGAAAAGACAAAGGCAGACCATGCCAGGGCAGAAGAGACAGTGGAACATTAGCACATGGTTCTGGTGATAAAAAGATGTGACTAGGAAGTGGCTGTCATTTGCTTAATCTCAGGGTCAACTTGTCATCTAAAGAGAGTGCAGAATAGTTCCCTCAGTCCCAATGGGAGTCACCCTTGGCAGCGAGACCATCTCACAGACACCCCCTTCTAAGCATGGGGTAGATGCAAAAGAAGGTAAGCCCAATTCTGTTTGCTGATAACCGGGCCTTCCTCTTCCCTGTGGGCTTAATTAATACTCAAAGTTTTGAAGAGGAAGCAAATTTCCTCTGCATTCTCTAGCCTCATATTGAAGTCACACAGATTGTTCTATTATCTCTCGAGATATATTTCAGTCCTGGGTATTACCTGGAGAGTGCTGAAAGTTTCCTTCCCTGGCTCTGAGCTGACACATTGGAGCCGGGCTGAAAGCCATCCTGGGACACTTGCCCTGGATGACTCAACTCCAGTCATTTTAGATCTCAGCATAAACGTTTCAGAAGTGCGTGCATGTGTGTGTGTGTTTCTGCCCTAGATGTATATACTCAGTGATGTAACAACCCAGCCCATGACCTAGTATTGCTGTTGCTATTGAGTGTATAATTCTCTATTTGCAGATGGGCTTTGTTTTTCATTGTTCTCCTCAGCTTTCGTTGGGGGAATATTTCATGGAATAGCGTGAAGTGCAGGTGTTCAGGACCCATGCAGCAATGAGGAGGGAAATCCAAAGTTACCATCCAACAAAGACATGGCCTCTCTGATTGGGGATTGAGAAGAGGCGGAGTGAAGAGAACGTGGTTACTAGTTTTACGGGCACCAAGTTAGGTTAAATTTAGTAGAGTGAATTAGAGAACATATGAAATGGGGGAGAAAAGCCATATGTACTTCTAGAGCATTTCTGAGAGTGCCCTGGCAAAGCTGCTGGCCAATGGGTGTGGCCAAGGTTGGTTGTCAGGCCTTGGTCCAGAGTCTGACTGGCCAGGGAGAATGGCCCAAGTTATACCTGTCTGCCAACTGCTTTGCTGGACTGGGCTGCCATATAGGGACATGTGTTCTCTCCCTAGCTACGAGGACACTGGCTGGTCCTGAGGGACAGATATTTCTAAGGCAGACACATGCAAGGACTCCCCTCTTCCCTACTAGCTCTTGATTGCTTTCCAAAGAGCTGGATGTCTTTTTGTTTCCTGAGAAGTTGCTATGCATTCACTTGTTATTTTTGATCAAAGGCTGTTTGGAAGCCAGGTACCGGACAGAGTGCTGGCAATAGGGGCACGAACAAACACAGTCCCGCCGAGGGCTTCGGTGCCTGGTTGGGGAGACAGGCACATCTGTAGGTGCTTCCCACCTGAGGGTGCTAATTCCTAGGATAGGTATTTGCACACGTGAAGAGAAGAATTTAATTCAGACTCTGTGTCTGTGTGTTTTCCATGAAAGTTTTCCACGGAGAGGTAAAGAGTCTCAAAGGGCAAGATGGAGTTAAAAGGAGGATGGGAGACTGAAGGTAGGAATAGAACGAAGAGCCAAAGCAAAGAGAATAGAGCAAATGTGCATGGCAGCACAAGAGCATGTTATCCAAATGAGCAAAGTCTTGAGCCTTTGAAGATGATCCTATGCATTTCTGGGAGTAAAGAAGGAACAGCAGGAGCCGGTAATGCTTCACTGTTCCTATGAGAGGAGCAGGTATAAGGAGGCTTTTCTTGGCCTGCTGCAAAGACAGAAGTAAGTCCACAATAAAGTTGCCAGATCTAACAAATCAAAATGCAAAATGCCTGGTTAAATTTGAATTTTAGATGAACTACAAATAATTTTTTTAGTGTATGTCCTATGCAATATTTGAGATATACAATAAAAAAAAATTCGTTGCTTAACTGAAATTCAAATTTAACTGAGTGCCCTGTATTTTATCTGGCAGCCTAGACTACAGGCATTTAGGACTAAGGAGTTTGAGGAGGTCCCAAGGGCTGGGATGTCCCTGTGGTGAGCTACTTGGCAAGATAAGTACTCAGGTTTTCTGAGGTTCTCATTTCTAATCCTGAAGGAAAATTTGCAATTTTTACTCTTATAGCACACATGAAACCATGCTATGTTACACAATTTATATGGCTAATTCATTCATATATTCCCCCTTAATTCAGTCAACAAATATTGAATACGCCTCTGGGCTCCAGGCCAGGCACAGCATATACAATGTGAGCAAACACAGAATCGGGGTGATTCTTAAGATGTTTGCACATACTTTTGACAGATCTATCACATTTCTGGCAGTTGTCCTATTTTCCCTGCCTGAACCAAGGAGGACATTTGCTTTCTCTCTCCTCATCCTCCTCCACTCTTACTGACCCCGGATTTTTTACCACTGCCCTGCTCCTGCCTGCAATTCTGTTTTGAGTGGCTTCAATGCATTGATCTCAAAGCTAGGGGTATATCAGAATCACCCGGAGGGTTTGCTAAACCATGGTTTGGGGTGGGGACCAAGAATTTGCTTTTCTAACATGTTTGTAGATGAGGCCAATGGTAAGAACAAGGATCTTAGATGATGGGGTTCCTACAAGGTCCTGGGAGAGGAATCACTCTCTCTGCCTCAGGGATGTCTCTGGCCTGTCAACCTCATGTCTCTCCCTCTGGATTCCCTAGAGCTGAGTGTGAAAGAGGCTATTCTGATATTTGGCAGCTCCCAGGAGCTCTTTTGGGAGTAGGATTTTCTGGTTAACCAGTGGAAGTATTAGAAAGGAAGTCTTTCTGGGAAGGGAAAATTTTAAAAATCTTATAAATAAACATTAAAAGTACATATGTTATAAAAGTTGATTGTGGAACATGTAGAAAACTAAGCTAAAAATTATTCTTAATTCTATTGGTATAGTTCCTTCAAATATTTTATATACTTACATATCAATGTATTTCTATATTTCATTCATTTATTCATTCATGCATTTGCTCGACCAACATTTATTGGGTGCTTCGTCTGTGCCGGGCACTGCCCTGGCACTAGGGTTATGTAATGGAGGGAAAGCCCCAAAGATCCCCACCCTCATGGCAGAAACAGACCCTCTGCAAGAATATAAGTAAAATATGTAATATTTTATTTAATTATTTTTTTAAGATTTTATTTATTTATTTAACTGAGAGAGAGACAGCCGGTGAGAGAGGGAACACAGGCAGGGGGAGTGGGAGAGGAAGAAGCAGGCTCCCAGCAGAGGAGCCTGATATGGGGCTGGATCCCAGAACACCGGGATCACGCCCTGAGCCGAAGGCAGACGCTTAATGACTGTGCCACCCAGGCGCCCCAAAATATGTAATATTTTAGATAGAGATAAATACTTAGGATAAGAAAGTTGAATCAGGATAGGAGGATATGAAATGTCAGGGGGGAAAGCTTGGGATGATGAGGGAGTTTGTTTCTGAGAAGGTGATTTTTAAGTTGACACCTGTAGGAGGTGAGGCCATCAGGTAAGAGAGGATTCTAGGCAAAGGCTTTGAGGAGAGACTATGTGTGGAGTATCTGGGGAACAGCAGGAGGGCAGGGAGGCTGGCTGGACAGTGGTTGGGGAGCAAGCTGAGGGGTAAGGCATCAGATCACACAGGCCCATATTGGTCTAAGTGGGGGCTTTGGCTTTTCTCTGCATGAGGTGGGGACCAGTGGAACAGAGGAGAAGTACCACTGCATTATTCGATTTCTTTAACAGGAACCACTCTAGCAGCTTTGTTGAGGGTAGACCTTAAGGGGACAAAGTTAGATTAAGGAGACCAGTCAGGAAGCTACCACATTATTCTAGGCAAGGTACAGTAGTGGTTTGGACCAGGATGGTGATGATGGGAATAATGAGAAGTCAATCAATTCCAGATTATATTTTGAAGGTAGATCCAGAAGGATTTGCTGCTGGACCGGAGAATGAGAGGAAGAGAGAAATCAAGAGCAAGAAGCTGGAAGACTAGAGTCAGACATTTATGGCCAAGGAGAGACTGCCAAGGGAGCTGGCTTCGGAGTGAATCTCAGGAACTCAGCATGGGACAAATGGCATCTGCGATGCCAATTAGACATTACATGGAAATGTTGGGCAGGCAATTGGATGTATGAGCCTGGAGCTGGGGGACAGACCTGGCTAGAGATGTGAAGTTGGGGTTGTCAGCATGGAGGGGGTACTTAAAGTTGGCTGACACCCCGCCTAGGTCCCCTCGCTGGACGGGTGAACACCTCCCAAATTTCTGTGAGTGTTGTGGCTAATGGCTCACAGCTGCCCTCTCTTCTGGAAAACTGCCTCTGCTGGTGTGTCCGCCTCACTTGGTAGAGAAGGAACCCACCCACCCCAGTCCCACCAGGGAATAGTCCGCAGTGAACGATTGACCAGCTGCAACACGATTCATGCTCTAGAGTTTTCCATGGGGTCAGGCTGGAGCTTGTCTCAAGCTGAGACCACAGATACCCTTTCTTCCCTTGACCCCTCTGCTCCTCACTCCCTACAGGTTTCTCTCCAGAGCACCCTCTCAATAAACTACAGCCCCCAAGTCTCTCTCCTAGGCTTTTCTAGGGAACTTCATCTAAGGAGAGAATTTCTTTAAGTTCCTGGAGCGTGGGGATATTTTGTGCTCTGTTCCTGTGCAAGCCATTCTTCTGGAAGTGTCTGGGCTTTTCAGGTTGCATATTATCTGATTGCATGATGAGTCAGGATGGATTTGAGATGCCATCGGCCTCCCAACACCCTGTCGTTAGCAATGCAAGGCTTGTTGTGGGTACAGGCAGGAGGGCAGGCTGGTCTGGGGGGGAGGCGAGTCATTATTTCTGCCTCGGTGCATTCTAATCATATTTCCCTCTGTCAAACCGAGCAGCACTTTCCATCTTACTGCAGAGTCTCTGCTTTCCTTCCACTCGGATCAGAAACAAATCAGCATGATCAAACCTGGCAGTAGATCATTTAGAGATTTTCATCTCTATTAGTAGCCAAGGGTTGGCAGCATCTTTTGTATTTGTGTGTGAATACACGTGTGCATTTTGCTTTTAAATAGTAGATGGCACTGCCTCCTATTTTGAAATGCTGTGTATTTTGCACTTTTAATTTTCAAGAATAATTGAGGTCAGGGAGAAGGATGAATCAGCATTGAACAAAATTCTATGACTTCTACCCAGCAGAGTAATTCAGGTACCTGTTTGATCTTTTCTACTTTTCTTTCAAATTGAAGTATTACGGCCATACACTGAAGTGCTCTGATATGAAGTAGACAACTTTAGGTATGTGGATATCCATGTGGCCGCTACCCAGATGAGGATATAGAACATTTTCAACAGCGTAGAATGTTCTGTTTTGCTACTTCCCTGTCAGTCCTTGTCCCTACCCTAAATGACCACTATTCTCATTTCTATCACTGTAGATTACTTCTCCTATTCTTGAACGTTATATAAATGGAATCATAACTCTGTAGTCTTCGGCATCTGACTTCTTTGATCTATTATTTTGTCAGTAAAATTCATCCATGTAAGTTGTATGATGTAATAGCTTGTTCTTTAAAAATTTCTGTGTGAATGTACCGCAATTTATCTATTTTTATCCTAATGGATTGCTTCTTATTTTTGGCTCCTTTATGTTATCAAAATTGTCTTAGTGTCTATCAACTTATTTAATACCCTTTGCCCACAAAAAGCCTGCACACTATACAGGATAGGGTCTTGTATCCTTACCTTCATTATATAGACAAGGAAACTTCAGAGGGAGTTTCAGGGACTTAGCTAAGGTCACACAGCCATGCGGGGACAGAGCTAGGACTAGAACTTTGGTCTCTCCACTGCTGGTCCAGTGACTTTCCCCAGATCCCTGCTAGCATTGCCGCTGAAATTCTTGACATGCAGAGCCCAAGTTAGGGGACCTCTCCACCCCTGGGCTGGTAACAAAAACTGCCCTCCTGATTGCTGATGCCCTGCCGAAGCACCTCCTTTAGCTGGAACCCGTTCATGTTTGAACAAGTGCAGCTTCCCCAGTAGCCCTTCAGCATAGAGAGATGCACTTGACACTCGGGTAGCAGCAACAATTAAGTCTCTTTCAAAAGGAAGCAGGTGAAATCCCCACTTGACAGTGCCTGGCAACTAAGCAGTTAGAGCAAAAACTTATGCCTGTCAGGCATGGGCAGGGAGCAAGAACATGCGGTGTGGATGTCACCTGTAAAGACACCTGGGCTTAGATGTTGTCAGTGCAATGGTCCCCACTCCAGGAGGTTTGGCAAAATCGACAGGATGCAGCCCTCACCCTCCTGCCAGCTCTCAGGAGCAGGCGCTGGTGGGGGGAAGGTGTCAGGATTTAGGGAGAAGGATGAAAAGAAGGCTTCAGAACAGAAGGTGCCCTGAGCATCGCTTCTGGTGATTTCTGAGCTGAGTGCCCAGAGAAGGAGCTGCTTTCATCCTGTCACTCTGCCACATGCTTTGCAGATCTGGCCGTGCTGCGCTGGATTCCTGCAGGGCTGAGGAAGGCCCACTGATAATGGGCTCTGCGGGCTGTAGTTGCCCCCTATGCTCTTCTCTCGTCCTCATTGTTCCTCCCTTTCCCCCATTATCTCTATTGCCTTCCTGCTCATTTTTCTTTTCTCTCATTATTCTTGATTTGCTTTTCAAAGCAAGGACTAGTCTTTTGGAAAAGGTAACAGGATTTACAGAGTGCTGTTGGCACAAACAAGGCCCCTAGTCATCAGGGTCGACGTGCAGATTAGCTCTCCTCATTACACATTTACAGATGAGCAAACAGAAGCTCTGAATTTAAGTAAGGTGAATAACTCATCTGGTTTTCCTAGGATTCTTCCAGTTTTAGAACGCCAAGTCCTGGATCCCAGGAGCCCCGTCCGTCCTGGGCAAACAGGGACAGTTGGTCACCTGAAGGTTAAATGACTTGCCTCAGGTTTTAAGCCAGGTAGTTCCAGGGTTGAGATTTGAACTCATGCCTCTCTGGTTCTGGCTCTCTGATGTTGACTTTTCCTAGGTGTTAGTTTAAGATGATTTAGAAGGGGGGCGCCTGGGAGGCCCAGTTGGTTAAGCATCTGACTCTTTTTTTTTTTAAATGATTTTTTATTATATTATGTTAGTCACCATACAGTACATCCCCAGTTTCCGATGTAAGGCTCGATGATTCATTAGTTGCGTATAACACCCAGTGCACCATGCAATACGTAAGCATCTGACTCTTGATTTCAGTTCAGGGTATCTCAGGGTGGTGAGATTGAGCCCCATGTTGGGCTCCATGCTGGGTGTGGCCCCCTCTCCACCTTTCTCTCCCTCTCTAAAAAATAAATGTATTAATAAAATGATTTAGAAGGTACTTTGAAGGATTGCTTGGAGGCCTAAGACATGTGTGCCAGAGCTGCCTCTGAGAGGGGCACAGGGGATGCAGAAGATGATGGGGAACAGTCTTGAGGTTAGCTTGATTTGCAGACAGCCTCAGATGTGCCCCCACCCCTCAGCCTGCCTGCACTGTCCACTGACTTAGGCTGAGAACAGGAAAGCCTATTTATTTAGGTACTGCTGATGAAAAGACAGTGGTAGAAGTACTTGCAATCACTGCTCTTCCTCATCTTCCTGATCTTGAGTCAATCTGGCAGTTTGTGAGGTCTGAGAAAGTGGGATAGCCAGCAATGCATGTGACATAGTGACCTGTTTGACTATGGCCTGCAAGCTGCTAGATTCCTAATTTTTGGCTAGTTTTGGGGGAAATTATCTGGGTTCAAATGGGTCCCAAAGCTTCCTGCCCCAAGTCTGTGGAGCCCATGAACAGCCCCATCCTGACAGGGCTCAGTCCTCTGGAGTACAGCCCAACTCTCCAGCTCACCAGGGCATGACCAGCATCCATCCCCCCTACCCCAAGGCTAGTGCACCTCTGTGGACAACTTCATTTTCTTTGACCCAACTTATTTATATTACTTAACCAAACAGTATTTAACCAATTACATAAATTAAACTTTCTCTATTAGATTTTACTGCTTGGTACAAAATTATGTGATTCATTTTCTCTTTGAAGCCAAAGCAAGCTTATTACCTGATCTTGGACTTTTTTCGTGTTGCCCCAGGGATGCACAACAATTCTCTGCAAAGGGATATTCTCCCTCCCACCCACCCACCCCGGCTGATGTCTGCTTTTCTTTTCTGCCACCCAACCAATATTAGGTCATTCAAATAGAATTTAATACCTTCTAGACACATTTAGGCAGAGAGTGGAACAGGGGATTGAGCCAAGATCTTAAATCCGTGGACAATGAAGATGTGTGTCCTCTTTGCTTGGAGGCTGCCATCTCATGGGAGTGATAATATTGTCCAGGGAGGGCAAAGTTGTCTAGGAAGAAGGAGGAAGGAAGGGATTGGTGGATTGTCACCTATGTGCCAGGCACCATACTTATGCCATTGTAGTTAATTCTTGTAACAAACCTTCTAAAGTATTAGAATTACACATGAGTGGGTAAGTGCCTTGTCCCATGTCTCTCACAGTTATTAAGTACCAACGCCAGTATCTTATCCAAGTCTTACTCCAAAGCCCACAATTGTCCTAGAATATTCCAGGAAGGAGAGTGAGGAGTGTAGAACAAGTTCCTAGAGGATTCTACTATTGGAGAACATTAGGAGATAACACTATATACCTAAATATCTCTCTACGGGTTTTCTTTTCAAAGCAGGGAATACGACTTGAGGTCCTTAAAACTTATTTTTAGAAAAAAAAACTTTTTAAAAATTGTAAAATCCACTAAACAATTAGCTGGTTTACACAAGCAATTTTAAACACGGTGGGAAAGATAGTTAAGAATGTTCCAAACCCAAAGCAAGTCAAATTTATTCTTCTAGGTAAAAAACAATATCGAATAATTTTATCAACCAAGCGTGAGTGAATTCTATTGGTACTGACCTAAGACAAGTTCTTGCACCTCTCTGGGGCATTTTCTTCATCTGTAAACCCAAAAGAATAAGCCCCATTTTGTTGGTGTATTAAGGTGTCAACAGATGCTAGTTCCTTCCTTTCTCAGAATTCCTTGCTCCTCAGGAGCAATTTTTCTAAGTCTGGTGAGAGTGTGAGGAGCCATTTGCTAGAACACCAATGGAGGACAGACAATGAACTCATGGAATTTCCTTTACAGGTTGATGGTTTCTGTACCCTTGACATGCCTGACAGCTAGATTTCTCTTTGCTTTCCCCTTTCCTGGCCATATCAGTCCATTATATCACCTCCATGGAAATTGGGTAGGGAGATGATGAGAAACAATTCAATATATCAATGTTGCTCTATTTTAGCCACACGGAGGGAAGGTTTGGTGGACAGGAGTTTTGTATGTTTGCCTGAACATTTTAGACTATATGGGTTTCCCCTTTGGACACCTGTCCTCACCTCTGTCAAGAGCTCTGGGAACTTCCCTGACATCTGTTGACAGCCTTGTCCCCACAAACTGAGGAATGGAGCCGTCTCCACTGGCTGGGTGGCAGGCTCTCATGTGGGGAGGATTTGGCATGGCAGCCATGTACACACCTCCCCACACAGAGGCGGTGGAGTCTCTTAGGCCTTTCTGGTGGTCTGGCCTGTGGCTTCCTGGCACTCAACCCTCATTCAACCGTGCTTGTGCCCGGATAGAGTCCAGGACAGGCTTGGACTCAGATGAACGGAACAGCTAGGGAGGGGGTCCTGTGGCATGTGCCTTCTGCCCTCACCAAGGGCTCCCCACTCTTTGTTCTATGCCCCAACCATCCTGAGTACTTGTGGATCCTGAGCAGTCACACCCACCTTGCCCCAGATCCCTCCCACCCCCCTATCCTGCTAGGATCTAGCTCATTCTTTACAGCTCATCTGGGCGTTATCTTCCCTAGGATGGTTTTGCTTCCTCCTTCCTGGCCCCTTCTCTGTGCGGCAGCTTGCTCTGAGTCTCTGTGGTGCCGATCTCACCTTTTCTTGTTTTTCATCACTAGGTTTTTCATCACACATTATGAAAGTGTGTTGAATTCCTAAAGGGCTTGTGACTTGTCAAACCTAGCTCTTCTTCTCTGTGTTCTGCACCTGACCCTTACTCTCCTCCTTGCCATGGGCATCCCAGGGCAGTCCTCCTCATCTCTAGGATAGGTTACTATAGCAGCCTATTACCTACTCTCCAAACCAGTCGTGAGGGTGTCCTTCTGGAATGCAAATCTGACTGTGCCACTCCTCTTAGAAGCTTCTGTGGGTTTCCTCATGCCCATAGGAGATTGCATCAGTCTGACTCAGGACTTTATTTGAAAGATGAAGAGAACAGGAGATGGGGTGGGGACTTTAGATGGGTGAAGAAAGGCAGCCAATACAGGGTGTGCCAGGGAGTAGATGACCACCATGGATGATCGGAGCTCAATCCCAGAGAGTCCTTGAGAGACTGTAGAACGTGCCTCAGAATTACCCACAGATGGGGTTATAAACCAGGTTTTCTCCAAAAACACCCATTGGTCAGTGGCTGAGTTTGTTCCCAGGAGTGTTAATTATCTGACGCTGTGGTCTGCCCTGCACAGGGGCCCAGCAAGCTCCACTGGCCAGAGGCTGCCTCCAGGCAAGAGAGTGCAGGTGCATGCAGGAAGAAGCTGTCTGTAGAGCAGGGAGTACTGAGGGCCCTGGCAGGATCCCCACAGCCTGGCTCATGAGGCCTTGTATGACCAGCCACTGCCCAACTCTCCGGCTCTTCCACCTGCACCAGTCCCTGTGCTCAAGTAGTCCCATGCTGCCTGCCGACCCCTGCACACCCTAGGTGCATTGTTTGTTTGTTTGGTTTTTGCCTCCATGCTGTTGTTTGTGATATGCCTTCTGTCTTGGATGCCCTTCTCTCATTGCTCCATCTGGTTACCACCTACGTATTTTTCAAAATTCATCATCACCTCCCCCAGGAAGCCTTTCTTGATTAACCCCTTCCCCAGCCTGATGTAGATGCCTTCTTTAGCATCTTTCACAGAACTGCTTCCCGCCCTAGACCGTGGGATCTGTGGCACTTTCTCCCCATGTGATTCCTCTTTGAGTCCCTAGTGATGAGTGAGCATGTGGCCTGGTGCATAGTAAATATGTGTTGGACTGAATTATGCATCTGTGTTTAATTGTTTAGCACATGGCTGGGACTCTATATTTGGGTCCTGAATTGAACTCATTTTTGCCCCATTTTCTCTTTTCATTGGCAGAGGGAAGAAGGGAATAAAACTGAGTTCCCTTTACGCCAGGAGAAACGGGCACTTCATTCTTCTATCCACTGAGACTGGAGCTGAAAGTTGTGGCCAAGGGGACGCAGAGAAGCCGTAAGAGTAGAAAGCATTAGGGAAACACACACACACACACACACACACACACACACACACACACACACACACCCTCGTGCATGCACGCACAGAGGAATGTGGTCAGACAGGTCCACATACAGATGGGGAAAAGAGAGAGGGAGTGCAACAGACAGATAGAAAGGGATTGGACCCATAAGAAAGGGAAAAGTGGACTGACGAAGGCAGGAATGGAGGACAAGGAGAAAGAAGAGATAGAGAAAGGAAGAAATAGATGGTGGGAGAAGGTCCAGTAATGTGCTAATGGGAAAGCAGTGAATGGGAAGCCCTGGAAGACGGTTTTGCATACGTCAGGGCAGCAGAGACAGAGCTGGAGCTGCAGCCGTGAGCTGGGTCACCCCCTTTGTGGCCACGGTGACGGGCACAGGTGTTTGCAGGGGTGTCAGATGAGGAGGTCACGGGCCTGCTGCTGGCCATCCTGAGCCACATGACCAGGCACACATTTGCTGCCGTTGTCGCGTGGTGCCTCCTTTGGTGGTGAGAGCAATGTGTAATGTTTGCGGGGCCCTCTCTAAACACTCTTTTAGAGGCTCAAATCCACTATGAATGGAGCCAAGTGGTGCAGCAATTCCCACGTGCATGCCTTTGGCCTTGTGCTGTTGGGTTGCGGTGGCTCATGAAAGAATAATGATCCACATCAATTTTTAAAGCTGCTTAATGCTCCTCACAGCCCAGCTGTCTAAAAGTTTGCAAAGCAGGCAACATGGCTCCCCAGGAGAAGGCCACAAGACTTGACCCAGTGTCAGGTGGGCTGCAGTGGCAGCTGGCACCCTGGACTGTTCCCGGGTGGTGTCACTGTGCTGGGAGGGGACAGATATAGTTCCACCCTTCTCTTGGGTCACAATGCAGGAGCCTAGAGAATAGGGCCTTGCAGGAATTCCCTTCCTCCTGAGCTCCCATGTAGACTGGACTCAGCAGCTTGGTGAGAATTCTGAAAAAGGCAAGTTCTTTGGTGAAATCCTTTACCAGAGACATTTTCTTTCTTATATATGCTTGCAAGCCTCTGTGCCGGTTATTAAGCTATCGACTCTCAGCTTTGAAGCTGATATTCTGCACTCTGCTTGGTGATGCTGGGGACTGGGCAAACCCCATTTCTGCCTTGCCAGTTGGCTCCCTGCTAAGCTTTGCCAGTAGAGGGCATAAGAGGGAGAAAGGGTTTGTTCTGTTGTTTCCCTGCAGTGGGGCGAGCAGCAGCCAGCAATGCCCCCCACCCCAGCAGTGCCAGTTCCTCCCTGTAGGATCAGTTGAATGTCAAGAGTAGCTTTGCCAGTGCTCACAGCCAGTATCACTGTACCCCCTTGGAGACACCAGTGCCAGCCAGGGGACATTCCCTCCTCAGGGGCCTGAGCCCCATCTCTGTGGGGCTCCTCCTCCAAACTTCTGAGTTTTAACAATTCCAACATTTCTCCAGCATTGCCCCAACCCTCGGGTTTGAACAGGCTGACCACCTGGCCCTGGTGTTCCTGGGTTTTGGAGCACTAACAGTGGCATTTCCCAGCTGCTGGGGCAGTCCCAGGCCAATGAGGAAGCTGTTCCTGCACTTGCTACCTCAGTTACCTCCTTACCAACTTTATATTAAGATAACAGTTCTTTACAGTAATATTTCCCAGTTAGAATTCTGGTGTGATTTCCATATCCTGACTGGAACCTGATGCATCCTCGTGTCTAATGCTTCGGAAGCGGTGTTAAATCAGAGAGCGTCCGTTACTTGTGGAGAAAATCCAAAGTGTCCCACTAAGGAGTATTACCTTGTTTTATTGCTGCTATTTTGATCACTACGGCAACAGCAGCAGCTGCTGCTCTGGGTGATAATAATACCTCACATATGTATAGCATCTCACCAGTCTCCAGACACGCTGGCCACCTCTCCTCGCTTGTTTTCCACAGCAGTTCTGTGGGGCAAGTACAAGCAACGCCACGGAATTCAGAGAGGAAGAGCGTCTTGCCCACGATCATAGCTAGTCACAGATTGCTAAGTTTCAAACTCATTTTTTAAAAGATTTATTTATTTGAGAGAGAAAGAGAGAGAGCGCGCACGAGAGAGCGTGAGCACACAAGTGGGGGGAGGGGCAGAGAGAGAGAATCCCAGGCAGACCACACTGAGTGCAGAGCCCGATGCAGGTCTTGATCTCACAGCCCATGAGATCACGACCTGAACGGAATCCAAGAGTCCACTGCTCAACAGACTGCACCACCCAGGCACCCCTCAAACTCATTGTTTTTATCCCAGTTCTTCCTCTTTTCACCTTGCATCCTTTCTTGAGTTGAATCCAACAGCGGGTAAGGAGTAGTTACCTTCCATTTTCTTGTTTGCTTTCCACCATGCCTGCCCCTGCGCCTGGCCCTTAGGCTTTGAACTTTGTCTATCTCTAATGGCTAAATGGACCACAGGGAGGCACCGGCCAGGGAAACTTGGCTTTCCAGATCCTCTGTATTCTGCTGGGTGTCTCCTTAATGCTAGCATGTCTCACATTTCCAGGGAGTTTGCATTTAAACTAAAAGCTTTCTAGAACCTTGGACTTAGACCTGGTTCACTTAAAAGGCATTTCCCAGAACACTCAATTTTATTAATACCATAAAACAGCCTCGGTTAAATAGTGGGATCATTGTGTATTCACAAAATGTCTCCAATCTGAACTACTTTATTTGGATGGCGACTGAAGTATTCCCGTAAAAGGTATTGCTAGGTGGCACTGGAGAGGTCTGCCTGAGTTGCGGGGTGCTAGAAGGCAACTGCAGGCATCTACCTTAGCGTCAACCCAAGCCACCTGTGTGCTGCTCCTGAGAACAGAAACATGCCTGATGGAGTCCCTGCTCTCAGACTGCTTAAAGCACAATTAATGAAACCAGAGCTTTGCTTAAAGATTCTGCAGCAACAGTACAATGCTGCAACCACATTGGAGGGGAAGGAGCACTGTATTTGGAGTTAGAAGCCTGGTAGAAGTGAGAAATTTGAGCAAATACCAACGTCTGTGATCCTCAGTTTGCTTAGCTTTAAAATGGGGATACTAATAATACTGTCATAGATTAAGGAGTGAATTTGAAAATATTAGGATCCATGCATGGCCAAATCCTACCTTTCCTATCAAACCATATCCATTGGGGTATCCCTCATACCATCTCAAGGAAGGTATACCCGAAATAACACAATGGGAATCAAAGTAGTACTTTACTGACTTCTTTTTTTTAATAATATTTTTTTATTATGTTATGTTAGTCACCATACAGTACATCCCTAGTTTTTGATGTTAAGTTCCATGATTCCTTCCTTGCGTATAACACCCAGTGCACCATGCAATACGTGCCCTCCTTACTACCCATCACCAGCCTATCCCATTCCCCCACCCCCCTCCCCTCTGAAGCCCTCAGTTTGTTTCCCAGAGTCCATAGTCTTTGGTGGTTCATTCCCCATTCTGTTTAACCCCCCTTTCTTCTTCCCTTTCTTCTCCTACTGATCTTCCTACTTTTTGTGTTCCATAAATGAGTGAAACCATATGATAATTGTCTTTCTCTGCTTGACCTATTTTGCTTAGCATAATCTCCTCCACTGCTGTCCATGTTGCAGCAAATGTTGAGAAATCATTCTTTTTGATGGCTGAGTAATAACAACTGTTGGAGAGGATGTGGAGAAAGGGGATCCCTCCTACATTGTTGGTGGGAATGCAAGTTGGTACAGCCACTTTGGAAAACAGTGTGGAGGTCCCTTAAAAAGTTAAAAATTGAGCTACCCTATGATCCAGCAATTGCACTATTGGGTATTTACCCCAAAGATACAGATGTAGTGAAGAGAAGGGCCATATGCACCCCAATGTTCATAGCAACATTGTCCACAATAGCTAAATTGTGGAAGGAGCTGAGATGCCCTTCAACAGATGACTGGATTAAGAAGATGTGGTCCATATATACAATGGAATATTACTCAGCCATCAAAAAGTAGTACTTTACTGATTTCTAAGCAGGTAACTCAAACTCTCAATGTAGTTGCATTGATTGTATATGGTTCAGTGGCCTAATACAGCACACATCTATTATTTCACAGTTTCTGTGTGTTGGAAATTTGGGCTTTGGTTTAGCTGGGTTCCCTGTTTCATGGTCTTTCATGAGCTATAATCAAACAGTCGACCAAGCTGGGTTCTCATCTGAAGGTTTGGCTGGCAGAGGTCTGCTTGGCTCGCTGACATGGCTGATGGCAGGATTCAGCTTCTTATATGTTACTAGACTGAGAGCCTCAGTTCCTTGCTGGCTGCTGGCACAAGGTCACCCTCAGTTCCCTGTCACATGGACTTCTTCTGTATGGCAGCTTGCTTCATCAAAGCCACCAAAGGGCAGAGTCTGTTAGCAAGATGGATGTAACACTTTTATCTAGCCTAATCATGGAAGTAACATCTTATTACCTTTGCCATTTGCTGCTGGCTAGAGGCAAGTCATCATTAGGGCAGACCATCCTCACTGGGATGGGATTATATCATAGTGTAAATGCTAAGCAGTGCAGATCATTTGGGGCCATCTTAGAAGTTGCTTACCACAATAGGGCTTTGATATAAGCTGGATAAAGAATATGGCTGGGACTTGGGCTGGGATATGTGGGGACTTCCACATATCCTTCCCTCACCTACTCTGTAAGATCTAAATCTTGGGACCCATTCACTGAGGGTGAGGGTCCCTGCAGAGGGAGGTGTAAGCCTTCAAGAGGTCCACTCATCCATCTATGGCATATTTGGTGGAAGAAAGAGGTGGACGGGGCAGGTCTACCCCAGGGACCAGGCTAAGACAGGAGGCAGGAGGAAAGGATGGGGCCTGGCATCCCACATTTGCAGCACAGTAACATGCCAAATGAATGATGTGGGCTCCAATCAATTAGATTAGCAACTCCCTTACATGATAGGGTTGCCAGCAGTGGGAAGAACAGAGGTGCCTTATAGGAAGAAGTACTGAGCCTTGTTGACTGGCAGCTGTAAAGGCTAAATGAGAGAGTTTATGTAACTGGACCAGGTATAGTAAGCAGTATTTTAATATTTAATTTTTAAGTGAGTCATACATATACACAAAATAAGCTCCAGGATAAGAGGTAACTGTGGTCAGAGGATCCAGGAAAATTCTTGTGAGAAAATTAAATATCAGATGCTGATAAGAAGAGGGAGGCCAGTGAGGGAAAAGGTACAGAGGTAGGATGCATTGATTTATTCATTCAACAATCATGAATTGAGAGCTAACTGTATGCCCGCTCTTAAACTGAAAGTGTGGAACTAAAAATAATAGTGTGGACAAATGGAAGAGGAAGATGAGTGCACACATAGCTTAACTATACAATGACCCAAGAAATAATTAAGGTAGGTACAGAATTCAGAAGTAGCCTAAAGGAGGGGCGCCTAGGTGGCTCAGGCGTTAAGAGTCTGCCTTTGGCTCAGGTCATGATCCCAGAGCCCTGGGATCAAACCCCGCATTGGGCTCCCTGCTCAGCAGGAGGCCTGCTTCTCCCTCTCCCACTCCCCCTGCTTGTGTTCCCTCTCTCACTGTGTCTCTCTTTGTCAAATAAATAAAATCTTAAAAAAAAACAGAAGTAGCCTAAAGGAGTAGAGGGGTTAATCCCACTGGAGAGAGGAGGGAGGGAGGAAAGGAGTAAACAACAACAACAACAACATAGAGAAGACCATGTGAGTGGGATCCATGATGTGTCTTGCAGGTCAAACAAAGCAGGTTTTGGAGGCAATGGGTGACGTTTGGTTGTAGGGGAAAGTTTTGTGCAAGGAAGAAGCAGGCACTGTACATGGTGTACCCACTAACAGAGATGATCAGGGATCTTGTTGCATCTGCCTTCCCTTAGCTGCTGTATCAGTTAACTATTGCTGTGTAACAAAGCAGATCCAGATGAAGTGACTTAAAACACCACCATTTTCTTTTCTTTTCTTTTTCTTTTCTTTCTTTTCTTTTCTTTTCTTTTCTTTTCTTTTCTTTTCTTTTTTCTCTTCTTTCTCTTCTCTTCTCTTCTCTTCTCTTCTCTTCTCTTCCCTTCCTCTCCTTCTTTCTTTCTTTCTTTCTTTCTTTCTTTCTTTCTTTTCTTCTTCTTCTTCTTCTTCTTCTTCTTCTTCTTCTTCTTCTTCTTCTTTTCTTTCTTTCTTTCTTTCTTTCTTTCTTTCTTTCTTTCTTTCTTTCTTTCTTCTTCCTCAGCTTTATGGAGGTGTGATTGATATATAAAAAACATATGGAAAGTCTACAATTTGATGAGTTTGAACATATCATGTACCCAAGATACAATCACTACCACAATCAAGGTAGTAAACATATCCAAAAGTTCAGTTTCCTTGTATCTCTTTGCTTTGTTGTTGTTGTTGTTGTTGTGAGAACACTTAACATGACATCTATCCTCTTAACAAAGTTTTAAGTGCACAACACTGTGTTATTAACCATAGGCCCTATGTTGCCTGGCAAGTCTCTAGAATTTATTCATCTTGCGTAACTGTAACTTTATACCCATTGAACAGCAAGTTCCCATTTTCCCCTTCCCCCATCCTCTGGCAACCACCATGCTATTTAACCATTTATTTTCTAATGATTTTGTGGACTGGCTGAGCTCAGCTGGAAGGTTCTCCTGCTCTACATGATGTTGGCTGGGGTCACTCCTGTGTCTGCTTTTAGCTGAGAATTTGGCTGGAGCTAGAATGTCCAGGATGGTTTTGCTGACATGCCTGGTGCCTCAGTTCAGGTGTCTAGAATGGCTGGGAGCTGTTTAGGCCTCAATCTCCAGATGGGTCCTCATCATATTTCTACATAGCTGCTGGATTCTCAAAGAGTAAAAATGGAAATTGTCAGTTCTCTTAAGGCCTTGACTCTAGAATTTGTACAACACCATGTTTGCCATATTATATTAGTTGAAACAAGTACCAGGGCCAGATTCAACATTAGGGGAAGTAGACTCCTTGCTAGGAGGAGTAGCATGTGTATACTGGGATGACATCACTGCAGACAATCTACCACAGCTGCACACTTGTCCTCATGCTTGATGAAAAAGCAAGATTCAGGTGAACCATGCAGCAGTTGAGTTCATTCAAGCAAATAGAATGGATCCCCTCGAGGGTATGAAGACTCTGTCAGCTCTCCGGGGCTTATGTTCCCACTGAAACCATGACTTTTTGGCCAGAGAATCTGCTAGTCCCAGTTCAAGGAAGAAGAAGTAAAAGACAGAACATTTATTTCTCTCTGAGAAGTAAGCCAGAAATGGAATGCCATCAGGATTTGAAAACATTTCTTTAAATTTGATGCACTTAAATCCAAAGGCAGGTAATGAATTTTGCTTCATCAGTAAATCTTCAATCTTCTTGATGAGCATATGCAACAGAAATTGAACACAAAAGGCATAAAATTACCATGGTGATGGCTAATTGTGGTGAATCTGCATATATTAGTTCACAGTAACACAAATAACACTCTGGGAGGCTAAAGTGCTAAGATACAGAAGGTATTGTACTGTTTAAAATGTTGTGAAAATCACAGTCTGCTCTGATTAAAATAACATTATAAATATTAGCCAATTAAATATTATTTAATGGTGAATAGGAGAAGAAAATCCTCATTTCCCCCAAAGCTATTTGAGACTCTGGTTTAGTATTATGGTATGAGGGACTGGAATGTGGTTGGTATGCTCTGTAATGAGAGACACTGGAAATACAGTATCGATTTTTGAGGTCCTCTTGTCTCCCTTTCAGCAGCTTTCTTTACATTGGCATCTTTTTTCCCGGATGCCCGGACACCTCCTCAGTAACTGGTGCTGTGGGAAGCAACACAGGGAAGACAAAGAGATGGACCCTGTCGATCAGGGGAAATATGAGGCTGAACTTTACCATCATACCCATGAGGCCTCAACACTTGCTAACTTTGGGCAAACAGTTTAGCTCTGTGAGACTTCATTTCCTCATGTGTGAACTAGGAAATGTCTGAACCTTGAGTAAGATAGTTGATATAAAGCAGCCAGAACATAACAGTTGTTTAATGTCAGTGATATTAGAAACGACCAGTGCACATGAACTAATGGCAGTGAGGGAGACTTCAGTGGTCTGCTAAACTGTGCTTTGGACTCTGGGTTCTGGAGAAATTTAGAAAAGGAGGTTGGGCTTCCGGAATAAGGGGAGACTTGGGCTGTAGCTGGGGCAGGCAGAAGGGGCTGAGAAGCTGTTCTTGGGAGACATCTTATGAGGGAACACATGGAGGCGGAAATAGGCACTTTGAGGGGCAGTGGGGAGACTTACATGATGTGCATGGAAGACATGTTGACCAGTGCTGGGGTCACATCATGGAAGATGACAAAACCCAGACACAGGAGTGTCCTGAGCAGAGTCTTAAGCTCTGAATGCCTTTGGGAAACTGCACATATTCCTAATTATTTTAAGTTTGTGTGATGTAACTCCTCCCCCCCGCCCCAGCTTCACTTAATTTTCCCTTTTCCTCTCTTTTTCCAAATCACACTCTCCTCTTCATTCTACAGTGTGCTGTTTACTTCCAAGTGCAATTAAAGGACTGGGCCAAAAAGCAAATGGAGCACATCTTGCCAACTCTACCTGCAAAATGCATTGCATTTGCTTAACTGTGACTCAGATTTGGAACAACCTGAAAAGGAAAGGGCAATAGTGTTTGGGTGGTGACAGAACCATCCATTACCTTGCTGGGAGCCAAGAGAGGGAGCCAGTAGAACTATGTGAGAAAAGATGAGCCATGAAGCAACAGTGATTCAGGATTAATAATAACTCCTCATGCTTCTGTTGTGATTTAGCAGAGTTTAGAACGCTCTCACAGCCAGTAACTCATGTAATTTTTAGGACAACCCTATGAGGTTGTTAAAGAAAATGTTGTTGTCCTTATTTTACGCATGAGAGAGCTGAAATGGAAAGAAAAAGAAGGCTTGCTGAAAGTCACACAGCAAGCAAATGGTGGGGTAAGTGGAGACTCAGGTGGCTTATTATGTTTTTACCCATCAAACTCTCTTCTGCGTCTACTGTTCCTGACTCTTGCTCTGCTCACCCCTGTCCTGGTCCTGTATTCCAAGACACTGGGTTAGGGATTAAGTATTTGGGAAACTAGTTGGAAGGCTATTTTGGTGACCCAGACGTAAGGGGAATAGGGACTGCATGATTCTAGACCCTCTCCCTCTTTTAGGACCCCTCTGGGCATTGTTTCTCCGTCTCCTGTGGAACCTCCTTTCTTTGATGCACTCCATAAACACTGACATCTCCCTGTGTTTGGCCATGGGCTCTATTCTCTTCTCACTCCTTACGCTCTATCGTGACACCTGTCCATTTCCACCATGGCTTTTGTAGTCAATTCCAAATTCACATCTGCAGCCACACTCACTCTCCAGATCAAGATCCACTTAAGGACACTCTCTTGACTCACAACTCTCACCCTTTCTCTTTCTTTGTCTCTGGAATTACAAACCAGCTTTTGTTCCTTCCTGCTCCTGAACCCTAAATTCTCCCTTTCCTGTGAATCCTTTTCAGTAACATTGAAAATGCTCAAATTCCTCCGACTAAAAAATTAAAATAAGAAACACTTTTTTCAAATTATCTTTGAATCCATTTCCCTCTGCAACCACAGCCCCATTTCTCCTTGCTCCTACATGTACAAACTTTTCCAGAGCATTTCGTGTGCTTGCTGTCTCCAATTTCCACCCCCCACCCACAATTCTCAGCTCACTAATCTGGCCCCCACCATAATAAGTCTGGCTAGGATCCCTAGGGGCCTCCATATCACTAAACCTAGTGATACTTTCTGTGCTCACCTTATGGGTCTTCTCAGCAGAAGCCAACATGACGAACCACTCCATTATTTTTGGAATACTCTTACCTTGACTTCTATGACACAATACTCTTTTGGTTTTCCTTCAACCTTTGTGGAAGCTCTTTCTCTTTTTCCTTTGCTCATCCTCCAATACAAAATGATTAAATGGTTTTACTCATGCCTTCTCTCCTCACTCCATACATAATCGCCTACATCCAAATCTTCAGTGACCACCTATATAGAGGCAACTCTCACATTTACATATCTAGTCTATATGTATTTAACTCTTCCTTATCTTGCACACCCAGCTCCCAGGGGGCTCTCACGAGGTGCCTCCCTGCCCTACCATATATGATCCCCCATTCACAGGCCTTCATAATTCCAGCTTTGTTCCCTTTGTAGCCCTTTTCACGGTTTGAAATTCTATATTTATGTGATTGTCTGATTAATAATATCCTTCCTATTTGACCGGATGCTCCATCTAAGAGTAAGGGCTGGTGACTGTTTTTACTTATGTTGGCTCCTGGGACCTAACAGAGTGACTGATGCATTATAGGCACTTGACAAATGTTTGTTGACATGAAATACATACAGGTGGCTATTGGTCTTCTTCACATGAATGAATATCTTGAAGGCATGCCTCAAACTGAACTCATTTTTTCTCCCTTAACCTGTGCCCTTCCCTTCCTTACTCTGGAATTTCCCATTGATGTGAATGACCTAGTTATCTACCCAGTAACTCCACTAGAAATCTAAGAATCATACTTGATTATTTCATTTCCCACCACACTTAGTCACTAAGTCCTGTAGATTCTATCTCAATATCGCTTGTATGTGCACCCTTCTCTTGAACCTTACCTGTCTTAGTAAAGAAATTCTTTTGCTTAGGGGCGCCTGGGTGGCACAGCGGTTGAGCGTCTGCCTTCGGCTCAGGGTGTGATCCCGGCGTTCTGGGATTGAGCCCCACATCAGGCTCTTCTGCTATGAGCCTGCTTCTTCCTCTCCCACTCCCCCTGCTAGTGCTCCCTCTCTCGCTGGCTGTCTCTATCTCTGTCGAATAAATAAATAAAATCTTTAAAAAAAAAAAAGAAATTCTTTTGCTTGAAATACTGCAACAGCTTCTTTCTTTTTCTTTCTTTCTTTCTTCTTTCTTTCTTCCTTTCTTTCTTCTTTCTTCTTTTTTTATGAATTGTGGACTGTAAGGAATATCATGTAGAGGGAGTAAGGCTTGTTAGAGTCTTAGACATGATAGCTGGAATAAATAATCAGTTGAAGAAGGTGAAGGCTGCTTTAGTCCTCTGTCCCTGGTAATAAATATTGTGCAAGCTGTGCTATTTCCCACTACATAAGAGGGCCAGTGAACAAACTAAAGGAGAAGTTTGAAATTTGGTGGTCTCCAAACTGTAAGCCAAACTAAGCCCATTTGAGTGCTCTACCTGTATTCACAAAATTCTGTGGCTAAATAGGTAGACTAAACTCTGCCTAAAAGGAAGTTAAACAGGTTTTATTTATAACTTAAAAAATTCTGCAATATTGGTCAGAATTTTTAATATGCTAATACATATAAAGGTACATATAATATGTAGCACGCCTGCCAAGCTTGTTTAATGATACAATCCCTTTTACCTCTTTCTCTTTTAGTAGAACATCTTAGGAGGCTGTCATTATATGAAACATCGATATAACCATGCAGCAGTTAATGCAACAAATACTGTAGCACTGCTCATGTACATGGGACTGTATTAAGTATTGCAGGTGATGAGACAACATTTGTGTACAGTCAGGACTCCTTTAGTTGTGTGAGATTAAGACCCAGTTTTAGCTAGTTCAAAGGAAACATGAAATATATTGACTCATGTATCTTGGAAGACCAAGAAGTGGGCTAGTTTTAGGTGTGGCACAAGCAAGGTGTTCATTGTTGAATGACATTGTTGAGTTTCTCTATTTCTAGTCTCTTCTTGGTATCATTGTGGAAAGGCTCTATTCATGTTGCAAATGTCTTAGACTGGGTTCCCAGGAAACAGACTCTTGAATGGAGAGTTGCATGAAGATTTAGTGGCAAGAGCTCTTGGGCATTACACCTGTGAGGAAGTGAGAAGGGCATGACTGGGCAGCAGAAGAAGCTGAGCTCTGAAGTGATTGCAGCTGAAGCCTCAGCTAATTCTACAAGAAGCTCTGGAGCCCTTCAGAGCTGTCCCCACTTGGAAGCAAAGAGTCTATGCCTTTGTGTTCCTCCATCAGAGGTCACAGCACCCACTCCATAGTAGTGGCTAGGGCCACTCTCTTGGATGGAGCATAACTTGTTGATATATTTCCTTGTGGCAGAAAGCAAGTCCTGGTGATAGACCCAGTTCTTAGCTATTAGCCACCAACACTTCTGGCAGCTGGGGAAATGAGTGTGTTGGCCCTGGAAAGGGTAGCTGGACAGATCACCACAAGTCCACCAGTCAACCAATGGGGGTCCCACCAGCTCAAGCCCAAACCTTCTTATTCAGTGTTTCAGAAGGAGAGAGACTTTTTTTCTAGATGATGTTTGTAATGATGGAATTTCACTATTGAGCTTGGGTTCTTACTGTCCCTGTGATGGAGGAGGTGGAGGTCATGTGATTGACAGATCCACTATCTGTGGGAGGGGCAGTCCCCAAAAGGAATATGTGCTGCATAGACCAAAAAAGGGAACCAGTGTCAGCCATAACCTTCAGAATCTTATTGAGCCAGAGAACGAGAAAGCACATCCACAAATGATGATTACTAGATTAAAGATTTTATGGCCTGGGACCACTTAGTCTTACATATAGGTTAAGATAGAGAAGGAAAGTTTATTTCTAATTAACATTTGCACTCACTACTAAATCTATATTCTACGTTTTAATTTTGGAGATAACTCTACATATAGCATAATGTGGGCTGGTCCATTTTGATTAAAAATGTTTTTAGAAACGACAAGTGAAAAAAATGATTCCAACCTAACATATATAGAAGTAGTCTCGTATTGCATGGTGCACTGGGTGTTATATGCAACTAATGAATCATCGAACTTTACATCAAAACCCAGGGATGTACTGTATGGTGAATAACATAATATAATAAAAATATTATTATGAAAAAAAATCAGGTTTAACCATATAATATACAAAAATATAACTCAAAACGGAGCAAAGACCTCAACATAAGAGCTAAAATTATAAAACTCTTAGAAGAAAACACAGGGGTAAATCTTTGTGACACTGGACAGTGTACATAAGCAGTGATTAAATAGATAACAGCACCTAAAGTACAAGAAACCAACAACAACAACAAAATACATATGAATTAAAATACATCAAAATTAAAAAGTTTCAAAGGATATCATCAAGAAAGTAAAAAGACAACCACTAGAATAAGAGAAATATTTTGCAAATCATATATCTGATAAGGGACTTTTATTTAGAAGCTATAAAGAACCCTCACAACTCAATCATAAAAAGACAAATCCTCCAATTTAAAAATGGGCAAAGGATGTGAACAGACATTTCTCCAAAGAAAACATACAAATGGCCAGTAAGCACATGAAAGTATGTTCCACATCATTAGTCATCAGAGAAATATAAAATCAAACCCACAATGGAATATCACTTCAAAACCACAAAGATGGCTATGACCAAAAGGACAGATAATAATGAGTGTTTTAAAAAATATGGAAAAATTGGAACCCTCATGAACTGCTTGGAGGGAGTATAAAATGGCATAACCACTTTGGAAAAAAAAAAAAAAGAAGTACTCTTCTGTGAATATTATTTTCTAACCGGTCATTGGTTAAAGATTTATACTGGTTTATTAATAATGATGTACTTGCTCATACTTGTTGAATGCTCACTACTTGCCAGAAACTCAAAGAAGCAGTCATTCAAGCACTCTTTATGACAACCCTGACATAAGTACCATCACTGTCCCCATTTGACAGATAAGGGAACTGAGGTTAAATGTGGTAATTATTCCAATGTCTTACAGGTAATAAATGGGATTTGACTTTAAAACCTGGTGCTCTGCTATTTTGCCTTATTAACCAATGCTGACATTTTTTTGACTAGGTCTGTTCAAAACAAATTCTTAACCTTAGTTGAAAACTTAATTCATTGATTCTTGTACGGTGAATGAAAGAATTTGAAATGGAAGATATACTGAAATTATATCTGTTAACTTATTTCGCGAGATATCTCCATTTGTACAGCAATCAGGTCTTTAATGTTTTAACATTAAAATTGATTTTCAAATAAGAGAAAAGTTAGTCCTTGATACTACCATCCCTTCAACTATTTTTCTTTTTGTGTTTCCTCATAGGTCTTGTCCCTAGAAAGTATTATTTTTACCTATCTATATCCATGACAGAACTATTAGGTTGAACCACGTGGAATTTTCAGTATTTTACAGTTTTCCTATGAAAATGGTAATTGATATTGTTCAACCTAATATTTTTTTCAGCTTTAATTCAACACTTTGTGTTAACCTTTCCATGTTGCTATGTAGTCTTCTTGCTTGTCATCTCAACATCCAATGTTCCATAAAGTATAAGTTCACTTAAGGATTCTTTTCTATTATCCTGAGTTTTTTACCATAGTAAACAAATATTCTACACAAATATTTCTCTCTCTGGGTTATTTCCTTAGGATAAATTCCTAGTGATGGAAATGACTGGATTAAAGGAAATTAATATTTTATGGCTTTTAATATGTATAGTTAAATTATGTTATAGACAGAATCTTTTTAATTTGCAATCAACAGTGTACAAATGTACTAACTTCATCAGAACCTACTTAGCCTTCAGTATTGTTATTATTTCTGATAATATAATAGGTGTAAAATGAATGAATATTTTAATTTGTTTGTCTTTGATCACAGCAAGGTGGAGCATTTTCACATGTTTGTTTACTAATTTCAATTCCTCCTGCATAGATGATCAGATCATATTCTTTGCTTATTCATCTATTGGGCATCTTATTTGTATATGATCATTGTGCATCTTATATAAGATAGATAGTAACCCTTCATCCTCTTTTAAAGACATTTTAATCCTTTTTCTCTTAAGTTTCATTATATTATTTTAGAAGTTACAAAATACATCTTCTATAGCATTAAATCTGAATTTTTCCTGTCAATTAAATCTTAGCAAGTTTTAATTCTTGCATATATTTCAGTATATTTCATTTTATTCTTTGCCATATTTTATACAATTTCAAAATATTTACCTTTTTAGTGATGCAGAATTTATTTTGATTTATGGTATAAGCTGAGGATATAAACTAATTTTGTTTTAAATTTGCTAATCAGATATCTCCAAACCATTTCTTAAGTATGTTTTTCTTTTTCTGTTGTATAGAGAAAGTCTAAGAGTGTAAAAACATTTAATGTGGTAGAGTCTATTTCTGGAGCCTTTATTTGGTTTCACATTTTTTTTTTTATGATGCCAGATATTTTAATACCTGACAGGATGGTCTCTTCCACTCACTTCCAATTTTTAAAATTTGAGAACATTTAAAATATCTCCCCTGCCCCATTTTGGCCCCATCATTTTCTTATTAGGCCAATTAAATAATATTTTACAATTTCATAATTTGGTTAGATTTAAAAATAGTATATCGGGTAGCTCAATTTTTAACTTTTTAAGGGACCTCCACACTGTTTTCCAGAGTGGCTGTACCAACTTGCATTCCCACCAACAGTGTAAGAGGGATCCCCTTTCTCCACATCCTCTCCAACATTTGCTGTTTCTTGCCTTGTCCATTTTAGCCATTCTAACTGGCATAAGGTGGTATCTCAATGTGGTTTTGATTTGAATTTCCCTGATGGCTAATGATTTTGAACATTTTTTCATGTGTCTGTTAGCCATTTGTATGTCTTCATTGGAAAAGTGTCTGTTCATATCTTCTGCCCATTTTATGATTTGTTTATTTGTTTCTCGTGTATTGAGTTTGAGAAGTTCTTTGTAGATCTTGGATACCAGTCTTTTATCTGTAGTGTCATTTGTAAATATTTTCTCCCATTCCGTGGGCTGCCTCTTAGTTTTTGATCCAGCAATTGCACTACTGGGTATTTACCCCAAAGATACAGACATAGTGAAGAGAAGGGCCATATGCACCCCAATGTTCATAGCAGCATTGTCCACAATAGCTAAATCGTGGAAGGAGCCGAGATGCCCTTCAACAGCTGACTGGATTAAGAAGTTGTGGTCCATATATACTCAGCCATTAAAAAGAACGTGGTCCATATATACAATGGAATATTACTCAGCTATCAAAAAGAACTATTTCTCAACATTTGCTGCAACATGGACGGCACTGGTGGAGATAATGCTAAGTGAAATAAGTCAAGCAGAGAAAGACAATTATCATATGGTTTCTCTCATCTATGGAACATAAGAACTAGGAAGAGTGGTAGGAGAAGAAAGGGATAAAGAAAGGGGGGTAATCAGAAGGGGGAATGAAGCATGAGAGACTATGGACTATGAGAAACAAACTGAGGGCCTCAGAGGGGAGGGGTGTGGGGGAATGGGATAGACTGGTGATGGGTAGTAAGGAGGGCACGTATTGCATGGTGCATTGGGTGTTATACGCCAGTAAGGAATCATGGAACTTTACATCAAAAACTAGGGATGTACTGTATGGTGACTAACATAATATATTAAAAAAAATAGTATATCGGTTTTCTTTTGCTGCTGTAAAATACCACCACAAACTTAATGGCTTTAAGCCCTGCAGATTCATTACCTTATAGTTCTGCATGTTAGAAGTCTGATGCTGGGGGCGCCTGGGTGGCTCAGTTGTTAAGCGTCTGCCTTCGGCTCAGGGCGTGATTCTAGAGTCCTGGGATCGAGCCCCACATAGAGCCCCACATTGAGCTCCTCTACTGGGAGCCTGCTTCTTCCACTCCACTCCCCCTGCCTATGTTACCTCTCTCGCTGGCTGTCTCTCTCTCTGTCAAATAAATAAATAAAATCTTTAAAAAAAGAAAAAAAAAAAAGAAGTCTGATGCTGGTCTCATCTGATTAAAATCAAAGTGTCAGTAGGGCTGTGGTTCCTTTGTAGAGGCTCTTAGGAGACCATTCGTTTCCTTGCCCTTCCCACTTTCTAGGAGTTGCCTGTGTTCTTTGGATGGTGGGCCCTCCTCCATCTTCAAAGACAAAAATAATGCATCTCCTTGACTATTTTTCTCTCAGCAGAGCCAGAAAATATGCCCCAGTTTTAAGGACCCAGGTGAATAGATTGGTCTCTGGATAATCTAGGATAATTTCTCCCCATTGCAGGGTCTTCACCCTTGGTCACATCTGCAAAGTCTCTTTCACCATGTAAGGTAACATATTCATAGGTACTGAGATTAGGATGTAGACATGTTTGGGGGGCATTAAATTTGCCCACAAAAAATAACATCAGAATTTTGGGGGGATTCTGTTAAATAGATGTTAAATGATTTTGGCAGAATTGCTATTTGTGCAGTATTTCATTTTCCCATCAGGAAGTGATCACCTAGTGACATTTTGAGGCTTACTTTAGTGGTTTTAAAGACCCTTTCTCCTTAACTGCCCTCTTTAAACTCCTAGTTTGTGGGATGCTGTGTGAGTAAAACTTCTGTTTACCCATATTCCTCCCTAGTACATTTTTTCTAACAAGTTATTGCTTGATGTCCTTAATTCTTCGTGAAAATTTATTCCCTAATGTAATCTTAATTTGGCATCCATTCTACAATGAGAAACATATGCTGGCAATACATGGTGTGGTGTGAATGCAGCTCCCAGGGAAATTAACCCAGCTATGCCATATTGAGAAATCTCCATTTTCACTACTTATTTAAAAAGATGCAAAAATGCTGAGCATTGAGATGACCTTCAAAGCTTAAGAAAGGTTGCTGAATACTACATTTGACCTAGTTTGCTCAGTGTCCTGAGCAGAAGGACACTCAGCAGTCCAGGAGCTGCCCTGGCAAAGGGAAGTGACATATGGGCCTGGGGTGGAGACGCAAAGCTTTGCTTAGGGACCCTGCACAGCCTTTCTCTCCAAATGATTGATTAATTTCTACTTTGGCAGGTTGCAGTTTGTGACCACTTCCTTCTGAGTTTAATATTCATATAGGAGATTCCTGATGCAGAAGAAGGATCTTTGAATTGGGAAACAGGAGGTCTGGTTCTAGCTTCAATGGAGAGCTGAATTGAGTCTATGGTGGTGAGGAGGTGATGTGATTCCTTAGGGGATCAGTTCTCTTATTTCTAATATGAGGAGCTGGAGTAGATCTGTCAGCCTATAAACTGATAGAGATTTGAAAGAAGGCAAATTCCATTCAAAGAAAGAACAAAGCACCAATTATTTCAGTTTCCACTTCCCCCCCTCTATTTTCACTCTGGGGTAACACTTAAGAAGCAGAAGTTCTTTTTGACCCTTCACTCTAGAAACCTCTCTGACCTTGTGATCTAATTCTCATCTCATGCCTATGAGCTCTTGAGCAGTCTTGGAGTTCTTAAAGTGGTGACGGTGGGCCCTGACATCCCTTCCAAATGATAGGCTTATGGGTTTCAAAACACATCAGTCTTCTGACACTGATCTTCCTGGCTGTGTTCTACAGGAAGCCAAGAGGAGAAAGGCCAAGAGGAGAAACCTCACAGGCTTGTCTCTAGGACCTAGATAAAGTCCAATGATTTGGCTTGTTCAGGAAATCCTCCTTTATGGATCCTGTTGAAATTATCCCCTCCCATTCTGTTTTATGCTTTGATGTGTCTTGATATTTTGTCTCTTCACCAGCTGTTGTTCCCTCCTCTGCAGGTCAGGGACTCTGATGTCTGAGAGCAGGGAGTAGCCAACAGGATCCAGAGGATGGCTTGGAGAAGCAAAATCTCAGCCCCCAACTGATCAGATCACTGTACTTTTCACTGAAATTCTGCTTGTGGCCCATCTTCTACTTAGTATCAGTGCTTCCTGTATAAAGCCTGGTGGATGAGGTCCAGTCCCACATGGAGGGCCAGCAAAGCTAAACCTTCTTCAAATATGAGTTTTCCGTCCTCCTGCACACCTGAAATCGTCTTTGTCTTTTATAGGGAAGCATCCAGACTGCTACTGGAGGTGAAAGCTGACTTCTTCTCATCAAGATTATAAGTTGCTGTTGTCAGAGGCATCCTGACCACCCATAACCCTTTCCTGGGTTGAACAAGGGAGTGGACCATGAATCTTAAAGTCCTGGGAACCATGTTGTAGCATGGATAGCATGACAGAATTTGCAGTTATGGCAATGAAAACACCCTTTATTGAGAGCCTTTATAAACCAGATCCTGTGGGTTCTTCTTGAAGGGCACAGAACTTGTTTGGAATTCAGGCAGAGAAACAGTTAATTCTAGAATGATAACAATAGGGCACATATCTTGCTGTTGACTTGCTGGGTTGAGAAATTAATTTCTGGGAGGCCAGTTAGCCTAGTGATTAAGAAAGGCCCCAAAGTTTAGGAAAACACAACTTGTGTGGTATTCTCTTTTGAAGGTTTAGTGGAGAGTGGGGGAAAGGATTTTATTTCTTTCTCTCTCTTTTTAAACATTATATAATTATACTATTTTATTATTTATATTTAAAGATTTGGGGCCAGGCAGATTTAGCTTAGGATTCCAGCTTTCTTACTTACTAGATTTGTGGTCTTGGAGAAGCTTCTTAATCTCTCTGAATCTCATTTTCTCTGAAGATTCATTGAGCTATGCACAATGTGATCTTAGCTACTTGTCTAGCATTTAAACATCAGCTCTCCATTATTGCTATTGTTATTACGGTTACTGTTTGAAAATCAGAGCCATGTGACAAAGAGAACTGATATTTTGAACCCCAATCTGACAATCCAGTTGGGCGATTATTCAGTGGTGGGAACTGTTACGGAAAGTCATCTTAGTGTTTTGGAAAGTCAAGAAACCAAAAGCTGGCATGGTCACAGAGAAACCCCGAACTTCAGAGGGAGGGCTTAGAGCCTCAGACCACAGGCTGGCAGGATGCCCTGGCCTGTGGCTTGGAGTGCAATCAAGTCTGGAGGGCAGGGAAGCCCTTTGAACTGCACTTCAGAGGTGGAAATCCCCAGAGTCCGTGGAGAAGAAAGGGAAACAATGGTGCTGTTATACATCACTGACTTTTTTATTTATTTTGAATTTTAATGCCTTGAGACTTACACTATTATAACTTTTTAAAAATTGTGTTATGTTCGTAATGAATTGTGGAACACTATATCAAAAACTAATGAAGTACTGTATGGTGACTAACATCACTGGCTTTTGAAGAGGGACTACCTGGTAGCCTGCAGGAGCAGGATGAGAACTCAATCTGAGGACCAGAGGGTCAGAGAGGGTGGCCCAGGCTGGGCTGAGCCAGGGCTTCAGCTGCCAGGCCAGATTGGGATTCAAAGGTACCAGATGTAGCAGATGGCTGTGCCAGCAGGCTGCCTGCCTTCCTCCCAAGCTGTGAACATGGGTGGATCAGGCTTTAGGTTTCCTTACATAGCTGCATTGAACTGAATGTAGGAATATGGGCATTAGCAAATGACCCCTTTTAAAGCATTTTTAAAAAGAGGATGGTGGTGGTAGAAATGAGGATTGAAAGATCTGCGTGTGAAAACAGCTTACCTAAGTGGAAGTTGAAAGGAAGAAATTGTATTTGAGGAGAGGAATTAAGAACAGGTATCTTTCATTATAAATTCACTTAGGCATTTGTTTCAGTTCCCTGGAGTTTTGCAGATGACTTTATCTTTTCCTTGGAATTGGCTTGCCTATTCTTCCTCTGTTTTAGAGAAACCCTCCCAAGTTTGAAGGAGCATATGCACTTCTGTCCTAGAGTTCATTCCCTACCTGTCCCAAACCTTGCTTGTAGCCAGGCACACAGCTCATACTCTGCTCCTGGAAATGTTGAGAGTCTTCAGCCAGACTCTTTTTTGTTTGTTTGTTTTTTGTTCAGTTAGCCATCATTAGTTTTTGATGTAGTGTTCAGTGATTCATTAGCTGTGCATAACACCCAGTGCACCATGCAATACGTGCCCTCCTTACTACCCATCACCGGTCTATCCCATTCCCCCACGCCCCTGCCCTCTGAGGTCCTCAGTTTGTTTCTCATAGTCCATAGTCTCTCATGTTTCATTCCCCCTTCTGATTACCCCCCCTTTCTTTATCCCTTTCTTCCCCTACCGATCATCCTAGTTCTTATGTTCCATAGATAAGAGAAATCATATGATAGTTGTCTTTCTCTGCTTGACTTATTTCACTTAGCATTATCTCGTCCAGTGCCGTCCATGTTGTAGCAAATACAACACGTGCCCTCCTTAATACCCATCACCTGGTTACCCCATACCCCACCCCCTCTCTTCTTTAACCCTCTGTTTGTTTCCCTGAGTCCAGAGTCTCTCATGGTTTGTTTCCCTCTCTGATGTCTCCCCCTTCAGTTTTCCCTCCCTTCCTTGGTGGTTCTCTGCGCCATTCCTTATGTTCCACATATGAGTGAAACCATATGATAATTATCTTTTTCTACTTGACTTATTTCACTTACCATAATCCCCTTCAGTTCCATCCATGTTGATGTAAATGGTAGGTATTCATCTTTTCTGATGGCTGAGTAATATTCCATTGTATGTATGGACCACATCTTCTTTATCCATTCATCTGTTGAAGGACATCTCAGTTCCTTCCACAGTTTGGCTATTGTGGATATTGCTGCTAGGAACATTGGGGTGCATGTGCCCCTTCTTTTCACTACATCTGTATCTTTGGGGTAAATACCTAGTAGTGCAATTTCTGGGTCATAGGATAGTTCCATTTTTAATGTCTCGAGGAACCTCCATACTGTTTTCCAGAGTGGCTGTACCAGCTTGCATTCCCACCAACAGTGTAAGAGGGTTCCCCTTTCTCCACATCCTTGCCAACATTTGTTGTTTTCAGGCAGACTCTTAAGGAGATTGCTGTCTTAGTCACCTCAGGCTGTTTTAACAAAATACCAGAGACTGGGTGATTTAAACAACAGATGTTTTTCTCTTGTAGTTCAGAGGCTGGGAAGTCTGAGAGTAAGGTGCTGGCATGGTTGGGTTTTGATGAGAGCTCTCTTCCTGGCTTATGGATAGCTGCCTCTCACTGTATCCACATGTGGACAAGAGAGATTAAGTTATAATCTATTTCTTTTCTTATGACACTATTCCCATCATGAGGACTCTAACCTCATGACTTCTCAATCTAAACATTTCCCCAAAGCCCCAGCTCCTAGTACCATCACTTTGAAGGTTAGAATTTCAATGTGAATTTTCAGGGCACACATTTACGCAGTCCATAACAGCACCTAAACCTCCAACAGATGACTACTGTGTCCACAGCCTGACATTGAGGAGGTGGGCTCTGTCCACAGAATGGAGGCTCTGTCACCCATTCCCTAACACTTAATTGGGCATATTATTTAACTTCTCTGAGCCTCAGTTTCCCCATACTTGCTGGGATGAAATTTCTTATACTGTAGGGTTAGTGGGAGGAGTTGCTGGGACAAATTATGTAAAGCACTTAATTTAGAGTAGGTGATCACTAAATGTTAATTGCTCTTATTGTCCATGTCTCAAATACAATGTTATTATCCATATTTTTATGCCTTTGCAGACAGGCTAAGAAACTGTCAGAGAAGATAATTGAGTTTTGCAGATAGAGAGCATTTGAATGACCTCTAGTTTGTTGGGTAAAATTTTCTGCTCATGTTTATTTGCAAGGCTATCATCCAAGCTGAATGGCTAGCCATCAGACAGACTTCTTGAAATGGAAGTTTGCAAGGGCAGGTGGAGAAAATAACACCTGTGGAGCTGGGCTGATAAAAGGCAAAGAAGATGGAGGGGGAGAGATTTAATGATGAGACACTCCCAAGAGAGAGCTTCCTGTATTTTGTGCTCTTTTTAGAGGTGAATCCACATAGTCATGACAGCCACTGGTCACATACATTAAATGAACACATAAAGGTCTTAATGATTCTGGACCAAAGTGCTCTAGGAAGGGGTGTGTGTGCATACATGTATCTCTGTGTGCATGCACACGCAGGAGTGTAAAGCTTCTGTTAGTTGCTCATGCTGTCTGTGATATAAATCATAGAGGAGCAGAGCACACTTGCCATCCTATCACTTCTCATCCTTTGTGATGCCATCTGGCCTTATTATGATCTGAGAGGACATGAATTGATTTCCTCCATCTAGCAGGAGGACTCTCAGGGCAAGCTTTGAGGGGAATAGTGGTGACTAAGCAGCCACCATTCACTGACCAGGTGCTACTTGTCAGGTGCTGTACTAGATACTTTATGCTCATTATTGTCAACCCTGACAGCAGCCCTGAGAAGTACCTCCTCCATCTTATGATGTCTCTCTTTGCCTGGAGACTTATGAAACTGAAGTCCAGAGAGGTTGTGTGACTTATTGAAGCTCACAAAGCTTGTGGTCTGAATCTAAAATCTGTGGTCTATCTGCCATAACTGCTTCCCCTATCAAAAACAAGCAAGCAAACAAGCAAACAAACAACAAACTGACTATAGAATTCTGTCTGGTTCTGACCTGAATCTATGTAGGCACAAGGGTGTGGTGTAGTAGCAAGATGAACCATTCTGGAAAGGTCTGTGGTGTACCCACTAAGTTGGGCACTGCCTGGAGTGCCCGGGGCTACATGTGAACTGGTAGTGTCTATGGGGTCGAGAGGCTACTATTGCCAGACAGAATAGCAGCAGGTTGAAGAGTAGAGGATACATGTCCCTGTAGGTGATTCTTCTACTCTTCTTCTCTGATGAGGGACTTGGGGGGATTCAGATGTCTGCTGCCAGAAGCTTCCCAACATAACTCCTTAGTCTGTTCTAAGTCTGCAAAGATTAGTTGGTCTCAAAGCTCTTGGTTTGAGCCAATCAAATACCTGCAAGTGTGCTTTTTATCTTTTAGAGTATAGAGTGTGGCCTGTTGATTAGTCCTATGTGATTAATTTGTGTCTTTAGGTTTTTTTTTATATTCTGCCTATATTTTTTTTCACTTTAAGTCATTGAGAGAAGTGGGTTAAAGTCTCCTATTAATGTGCATTTGCTTATTTTTCCTTGTTTTTGATGTCTCATGCTACCACCCGTTGACTACTGTTTTGCCCTGAATTCAACCCAGTCTGAGAGTTTCAGAGCCTCTACTTTCTTCTAGTTTGCATTTGCCTGCATAGATCTATGCAGCCTCGCATTTTCAACTTTTCTGAGTTAGATTGTTTTAGATATGTCTCTGGGGTACACATAGTTGTTTTTTGCTTCATGACCCAATATAAGAATATGGTCTTTTAATAGATTTTAAGATAATTTATATTTGTTATTAAAAAAAGAAGTTGCAGGGGCACCTGGGTGGCTTAGTTGGTTCAACTCTTGGTTTCAGCTCAGGTCACGATCTCAATGTCATGAGATCGAGCCCCCTTCCAGACTCTGCACCGAGCATGGAGCCTGTTTGGGATCCTCTGTCTTCCTCTGCCCCTCCCCCTGCTTTCTCTCTCTCTCTAAAATAAACAAAATAAATAAATCTTAAAAAAAAAGAAGTCACATGTTACTTCTGTTATCATATTTGATGTTATGCCTCCTATTTTTGTTTGCAAATAATCCTTTATTATATGATCCGTTTTGCTTATGTGTGTGATGGTGGGATGGTCTGTGTACTTTCTAATGATTTGTAAAGTTTGTGATCTGCTTTTGAATTTCTTCTAGTGTTTCACTTTTCTCTTCGTTTAGACCCTGTTGGCTTTGCTGCAATCACTTCTGCTTCCATCTCTCCTCTCTCCATCCTTCCCCCCTCTTATACCCAGTTTTTATTGGTTCTCTTTTTTATGAAATTTCTAGGGTTCACATTCATACTCTCAATATATTTATCTTACTCCTAGTTGCTTTACTGAATCAAATTTGTATATTTTGACCCCAACCTAGAAAAGATGACAAAATCAGCATCCCTACATCATCTTCCACCTTTGTTTTTCCCAATCTCCTCCCAATTTTTGTTAAGTAATATTATTTCTACATTATTGTATAACACATACTTTCTATTTTCTAAATGTAGTCCCCATAGTTCTTATGGCGAAATGGATCAATGCCCATTGTCAGGCCTTTTATAGTAGTTTCTCTTGTCCTTCTTGGCTGGTTGAACCCTGACCTCTAGTAGTTTCTCCAAGAGGCTCATGGGAATTCATTCCCTTGAGTTCTTGTAAATTTGAAAAATATCTGCCTGTTGTCTCTATCCTTAAACAATGGTAAGGCTGGATAGAACATTCTTGGGTCGCTCTTTCTCTGAGACTTGATTAGCATTTTCCCATGATCTTCCATTATTTTGTGTTGCTGGGTAGTTTGAAATATCAGAATTTTTCTTTACTTTAAAGTGACTGGAACTTTGGCCTAGTTGCTCAAGGTATCTTATATTTTTCAAGTGTAGCAATTATACCAGGATACATCTTTTTTTTTTTTTAAAGATTTTATTTATTTATTTGATAGAGACAGCCAGCGAGAGAGGGAACACAAGCAGGGGGAGTGGGAGAGGAAGAAGCAGGCTCTCAGCGGAGGAGCCCGATGTGGGGCTCGATCCCAGATCGCCGGGATCACGCCCTGAGCCGAAGGCAGACGCCCAACGACTGCGCCACCCAGGCGCCCCACCAGGATACATCTTGGTATGGGCCATTCTGTAACAATTTTCTCCATGGATAAAGTGGGCCCTTTCAATCTATAAGTTCATTCTCTTTTATTGATGGAAAATTTTCTAAAAGTAGATCTTTAATTTTTTTGGTTTCTAATTACTTGTTTCTCTCCATCAGAGTAAATATTGCAATTATGCATGTGTTGATTGTCATTATGTCTTCCATATCATTTTTTCCTTGAATCCTTTAAAATTTTGTTTGTTTTAGTCATTTCTGTCCTCTTGTCCTACTTGTCTCTTTCTGTGTTGCACTAATGTCTGTTCTCCTTTGTGCCCCTTTCAATATAGACTTCATATTTTTAATGATTTACTATTTGTGATGATTTTCCATGTATTTCCTGAGCTTTGTCACTGCATGCTTTGTTTCCTCTTATCTTCTATTATAAATCTTGGCAGAAACTTTGTAACTCTGCTTTGAGCTATCTTTCTTGTAAGATTATAAAAAAAATTTTAAAATGAAATTATTTTTAGTTGTAGTAAAAAATTTAACATTTTAATCATTTCTAAGTATACAGCTTAGTAGTATTAAGTATACTCACACTGTTGTGCAACCAATCTCCAGAACTCTTTTTATCTCACAAAATTGAATCTCTATATCCATTTAAACAACTCCCCAGCCTCTGGCAACTACCATTCTACATTCTATCTCTGAATTTCATTACTTTTGGTACTTCATTTAAGTGGAATCATACAGTGTTTGTCCTTTTGCGACTAACTTATTTCACAAAACGTAATGTCCTCAAGGTTCGTGCATGTTGTAGCCTGTGTCAGAGTTTCCTTCCTTTTAAAGGATCATCATTCCATTGCATATATAGAGCACATTTTGTTTACCCATTCATCCACTGATGGACACTTGAGTTGCTTCCGCCTTTTGGCTGTTGTGAATAATGTTGCCTTGGACATGGGTGTGCTGTGCAAATATGTCTTTGAAACCCTGCTTTCATTTCTTTTGGGTATATACCTGGAAACTGAATCACTGGATCATATGGTAATTCTATTTTTAATTTTTTGAGGAACTGCCATATTGTTTTCCACAGCTACTGCACCAGTTTACATTCCTACCAACAAGGTTCCAATTTCTCCACACCCTTGTCAACACTTTTTTTTTTAAATTCAATTGCAGCTATCTTCATTGTTATCTCATGGGTGCAAATGGTATCTTTTGAGTTGCTTTCCCCTTATGATTAGTGATATTGATCTTTCATGTGTTTATTGCCCATTTGTGTATCTTCTTTGGAGAAAGGTCTATTCAAGTCTTTTGCCCATTTTTTAATTGGTTTGTTTTTTTGTTGTTGGATTATAGGAGATCTCTCTCTCTTTTTAAAAAGTCCAGAGGTTATTTACTTATTCACTTATTTAACACCTATTATGCCATGAATTCATAGGAGATGGGCTCCAGTAGCTCAGGCTCTTTTCCATTTGTTCTCACCAAGTGTGCTTCTCTGGGTGGAGCAGACTGGCACTTCAGTTGAACCCAAGTACCTTTCTTTCCTTGACTTCCTTCTTTTTTGGATCATTTTTCTTCACACACTTCAGGAAGCTATCTTGGCTCTTAGAGTGCTTAATATGCTTAACACATACATTAATTCTCTTGGCGAGAATCTTGCCTGTAACTTTTCTGTTTACAACAATGTCAACGGCATGCTGAGTGACATTGTATTCTTTTCCAGTTTTGCTATGATGACATTTGTGGGACATTCCTTCTTGAATGGTGCCTATTCCCTTGATGTCTGCAATATCACTTTTATTGTAGATTCACATGTATGTGGCCAAAGGAACAACTCCATATTTTCTAAAAGGTCTAGGGAATATAGAGTGGGTACATCTCCTCTTTCCCTTTGTGTTGGTCATTTCAGTGAATTACTGTAAGATGGCAGTTCCCACCAAAAGGCTGTAGAAATTCTTCATATATTCTGGATATTAACACATTATCAGATATATGATTTGCAAATATTTCTCCCATTCTGTGGGTTGTCTTTTGTCTTGTTTTCTTTGATGCGCAGAAGTTTTAAATTTTGATGTAGTCCAATTTATCTACTTTTCCTTTGTTGCCTGTGCTATTTGGTGTCTTAGTCAAGAAATCAGTACCAAATTCAGTGTCATGAAGATTTCCCCCTACGTTTTCTTCTACTTTAAAGTTGCTTTTTTCCCCCTAATATTTAGATGCTTAGTTATATCAGTCATTTTTCCCCCTGTTCTTTGTCAATAATTTTTGTATTTTTTTTTTGGTCAATGTTTCATTTCCTGTTTTTTTTTTTTAAAATTTATGACTTCTTTTTATTTTCATATTGTCTTTTAATATAAATCTGTGTTGATTCTTTTTTATTAGGTCATCTTTGAATAAAACAAATTAATTATGGATCTATTTTTTTCATTAGGTTTGGGTGAGGAAGGACCTTATGATACAGGGTTACATGCACCTGAGAGTGGATAAGTTATTTTAGCTCTTAGTTATCCTCAGACCAAAGAACCAATGCATGATTGTTTGCAAATTGAGAGTCTATCTTCTATCTATTATCGGTCACAGTCTTCTTCCTGCAGAGTCTGTGTGTTTCCTCATTGAACTCCTTTCCTGTGTAACACTTGGTGCTAAATTGGTCCTTGAAAACTTCCTCTGACAGCTCACCAATCCTCTCACGTTGCTCCAAATGAGAACTTGTTTTTCTCTCTGGAGGCACCATCTTGTTTCGACAACTGTGCTCTGCCAGTTTTGTCCAAGGTCTGTACCTGCTTATGTCCTTGTGAGCTTCCTCAGTAGATTTGACAGCTCCTTCTCTTTTAGCATGGTTCAGAGTTTCAAAAGTCTATTCTAGTTTGTTGAGGGTGGAATTTGGGTTTCTGTTTCCCCATTCTCTTTGATGTTGTGGTGACTTCTTGGAAAATGAGACAGGAGTCCAGGTGGTTGTAGTTACTTCAATTCTCTGCTTCTTTTTCTTTTTGAGTGGCTTAATGGACACTCACTTTCCTAAAATACAGAATAGAGTGCTTGGAGAGTAAAAACTACATGGAAGTTATGGAACAGAATTGTTATATAGTGGACTTCTGACTCTGTCATTTACTAGCTATGTGATCCTGGACAAGTAATTTAACTCTTCTGTGCCTTTGTTTACTTCATTTGTAAAATGGTAGTAATAGTGATAGTCAGAGTGTTGTAGGGTGCCCATTCTATGAGAGGCACTGTTCTGACATTGTTGCATGTATTAACTCATCTAAGTCTCACCTGTTGTCATCATTCCCACTTTACAGATGAGAAAACTGAAGCAGAGGTTGTTAAATAAACCTGTGCTTGTGCACTACACAATAATCCCTCTGGTGTTCAGTACTTACCTCATGAGGCTGTTGAGAGGATTAAAATGATAATGTACATCAAGTACCAAGAACAGTGCACTTGGAAAGTAAGAAGCTTCTCCTTTTCCTCTCTTCCCCTTATCTTCCTTTTTCTCGTTTTTCTAGTTTTTCCTGTATTCATACCCTTTAGTGATATGGTAGGAGAAAATAATTGTTTGACAGTTTGTTTGACAAAAATGTCCCAAATAGCCCAAGCATTTGAAAACACTTATTTTCTTCTGAAGAAAAGTTTAAAATACTGACCTTTGTATTGGAAATAAATGAGAAAATGATAAGGCAGTTTTATCTTTTAGTCTTTGGGCCAGTTTTCGAAAATATCTCAATGTTTTCAGGAGCTATAGATGAGGTAGAAAGAAGGAACCTATCACTAATGACTTTGGGAAACAGCCACTGAACCTCTCTGAGGCACTGGGACATGATCTCCTGAGGCAGTTGCTAAGTGAAAAGAGGAAGGTGAAGTGGTGTTGGGTGTCCTGGCTAACCTCTACAATGGTGAGAGCTACTTACTTCATCCTGGTTTCTGCTTCTAGGTTTCAAGTATTAGAATAGGTCATAAAGTGGAGAGTTGTGACCAATGTTTATAAGTCATCCTTCCCATTCTTCATGTTTTTCTCCATGTGTTTGCTTCACTCTGCAGATTTTTTTCTTAGAGGAGAAGGGGGCACAGATAAGAAAATGGGCTCATTGGTCTGCTTCTGTACTAACTTTTCTTTTATAAACATGGAGAAAGAGAAGAAAGGGGAAGAAGAGATAGATGATAGATAGATAGATAGATAGATAGATAGATAGATAGATAGATAGAGGAAGGGAGACCAACTAGTGGTTGAACTCTAATTCTGCATTTCCTGCTGGAGAATCTGATTGGTTTGGCTTTGGTCAGGTGTCCACCTGGGTACAATTAAAGGTTGCTACGTTGATGACATACTTGCTGAGGATACAACCCTTCTGAGGAGGACTTGGACAAAGGAGAAAATGATCGGTGGAGAGAATGATTGGTATCTCTTGGCCACTCCTTTGCCACATTAGGTCCCAATCTGGTAACTGGTACCCTGATGTGGCAATGAACTCTGAACTCCAGAGCCTCAGAGCCTGTGGAAACCAGGTTCTATCATCTTGCCTCTAGTTCTCAACCCAGTCCCCAAGCCTACTGGCCTGAATTCCCAGTGTTTAGTCCATTCGCTGCCAGACCCTTAGTTCCTTTTACTTGTCTGATATAGACTGCCTTGACAATTGTTGTCTCTTGTTGGTTCGTGTGCCTTCTTTAAAATAGAGGCTTGCATGGCATGTCGACTTTGTCTTATCTCTGCCAGTTGATTTTTCCCTGAGCACCTTGACCTAGCAGAAGGGCACCCTGTATCAAACTTCAGCCAAAGCTTCTCAAAAACTCTGTTCTGGAAGCAGAGATGGGGCAATAGTCCTCTCTGCCTCTCTCCAATAGTCCTATCCACCTCTCTCCAAATCATGCCAATCTATTTTAAAGAGAGAACTGAACAATCTCAGGGGACATTTCATCCCTAAAAAGTTCTCCAAGGAAAGTTTAAAGATGAGCTGTTGTTTAGAGATCAATGAAAACGAGATGGAATTTAAATATTAAGAAGAAAGCTCTTGCCTTCAGGTAAAGTTGACATTTACATAATAATGAGAATCACTCGCCAGATGGAATTGAGAATCTGACTGGAATCTCAAATCCTGGTGAGGGAAGATTCATTTACCTGAAATGGCAATGGGAAATATGCTAATCAGAGGTTCACTGCTGTCCATCACGTTCAACAGATTCTGAGACAAAGAAAGAGAGAGTTCACAAGTAGGAGGTGATACAACTTGACATTAAACTTAATTTGGTTTGTTTTCCCATCAGCCCCTGACAGATGTGCGATTGTGGAAATCTTTAAAGGGGGGGGGCTATTCCCTTCTGTCAGAACTGTCTGACATTGTCATTACCACTGCTGTCATTGTCATTACTGTTATTGTGTTGGAAACAACAGGAGGGAGGGAAAGGAAATCTGGAGTATGACCCAAACCATTATTGAGAAATAGCGGGAACATCTGAAAAGAAAAGTCAAGGAAAAAAATAAGGACTCCAAATAAAACATTTTTGTGTCTTGATGGTTAACGTAGGACAGAATTAGTATCTGGGTGATAGAATCAGTCATTTAGAAGACACCTCAACTTGAAAATTGAATTTCCTGAGGGAAATAAAGTTATATTAGCCTGACCCAAACTTGAGCCTGAATTCTTTTATTTTGAGGCAGCAGAAGTTGTTCTGGGAGAAAACGGAGGCAAGTTGTAGTAGGCAAAATTCTAAGATAGCTCTTATGATCTCCTGGTGTTACGCCCTACCTGATTTCTTCCTTTTGAATGTGGGCAGAACTTGTATCTTGCTTCTAATGAGATCACTCCCATGATTGTGCTACTTTATATAGCAAAGGTAAAGGGACTTTGCAGAGGTAATTAAGGTTCATCAGTTGACTGAGTTTATCATAGGGGAGATTTTTATGGGTGTGCCTGACCTAACTGGATGGGCCTCTCAAAAGAGAGCTTAGGCCTTCTTTGAAGTCAGAGATTCCAAGCAACAGAGTTCTCTTTCTCCATTGCTGACTTTGAACAAACCACTGTGAAAACCTCTAGGAAATGACTTCTGTCAACAACCCAAGGGAATCTGGAAGCAGATTCTTCCCTTGTTGAGCTCCCACAGATCCTTCCCAGAACTTCCTGGTCAACATCTTAATTTCAACCTTGAGACCTTGATCAGAGAATCCAGCTAAGCCATGCATGGACTCCTGACCCACAGAAACTGAGATAATAAAATGAGTGTTGTTTAAAGCCACTGAGTTTGTGGTAATTTATTGCATAACAATAGAAAACAAATACAGAAATTTATTCTTAAATAAGTGAATTGGAGCTTTGTAATGCACATTAACCTTTCTAGTGGGCAAGTGGGGCAATGGGATTGACATCACTGGTGTCACATACACATCTCTGCAGCCAGTTAGGTGCCATTCTAGGCTCTTTTTATCTGTTTGAGGATGTCTCTGTTGGGATGGATGGCTAGTATGGATGGCCTTGTTTTTGATCCTGAAATTACCACCTGTTTAGCTAGCCAAACTTCTTTGCCTTTTCAGTGGAACAATTGAAATGGTGTGACTCACCCAAGATCACCCTTTCAAAGTAATGCCTAAGCTTATGTTAGGGTTGTATCTATCTCTTTCTTTTTTTTTCTTTATTATATTATGTTAGTCACCATACAGTACATCCCTGGTTTTTGATGTAAAGTTCGATGATTCATTACTTGTGTATAACACCCACTGCACCATGCAATACGTGCCCTCCTTACTACCCATCACCAGCCTATCCCCACCCCCATCCCCTCTGAAGCCCTCAGTTTGTTTCTCAGAGTCCATAGTCTCTCATGCTTCATTCCCCCTTCTGATTACCCCCCTTTCTTTATCCCTTTCTTCTCCTATCTCTTTCTTATCTATCTCTTGTCACTGAACTAGTTCAGTTCAAGTAAAAACATTTATTGAGCATTTACTGTATTACAGGCTTCCTTTAGGGTGGGGACAGGAAGGGGAGGTGTTATTAATGATAATAGAATGGGGGGTAGAATAAAAATCAAGAGTATACAGTCTTATAGAAATTTCAATAGCCATCTACTCTAGTAGCTATTATAAATGGTCAAGTGTTAAAACAGAGCAAAGGGTGTGGCTCCATGATTTTCTGATTGTGTGACCTTACAAAAATTACCTTTATAGGCTTCATCTGAAAAATGAGCTTAATAATAATGACAATAATAATAATAATAAATAAGGACAATGATAAAGATAATAATATTGATAATATGGTTTTGAGAATTGTGTGGGAACAAATACAGTACTGGCATTATAGTAAACACTCAGTATATGTTACTATTATAATATTATTGTTTATAAGGGAAATAAATAAGGGAAGCCTTCCTGTACAAAACCACCTTTTAACTAAGCCTAAAATTATTGCTAGGTAATCAATCAGGGGAGTATGGGAAGATTCCAGGTAGAAGAGCTATTGATCATCAAAGACCCAGAGGTGGAAAGCGAATGGTGAGTTGGATGGACCATGGCTTCCTGCAGTCTTTCTATCACGTACTCTTTCTTTCCTTCCAAAGAACTCAACAGTTTGTTTTTTCAGACTAGAGCTTGGATTTTAGAATGGCATAGATGTTGGCTTCTAAGTCCCCATTAAGTTTACTTTTCTCTCTGACTGTAACTGGGATTTGACCCTTTACACTCAGGAGAATAAGGACAGTATATGGCTGGTCCACGCTTTTCAGAGTGCCACAGCTTTAGCCCTGGGCAGGGCCTATTTAGGAAGCAAACTAAAGAATATGTGCCTCTAGCTACCCCAGCCTTTGGGGAATGGGAAGGTGTACAGTGGAAGGGCCCATTAGTGATTAATTTCATTAAAAAACAATCTTAGGTAGCTCCACAAAACCAAGTGTGGCAGGGTATGTTTCTTTTTCACCTCACTCTTGGCAAAGAGGCAGAGACTCATAGGAATACATCCAAGTTATATATTGAAGGAGAGTCAACATTACCATGAGAAAGAACTTGTAGGCGCTCCAGTTTGAAGATTCTTGCAAGCTTTAAGCCTCTTAACAAATGGCAGTATGCATTTCCCTGTGGTTAACGAAAGTAGACCCAAGACCCCGGGGTGAGAAGAGAGGGCTGGAGGGTAGAAATGGAAACAGGAAGGAGAAGGGACATTAGAGACAGGACATCTTGGGTATTCATAGAAGGTGAATTGTGTGCGGCATGAAGGGCAAATTGATGGTAAAACAGAGCCATGCCTGCCCATCTCCTGAATCCTGGGGCTGTTTATGACTGTCTACTTACTCCCCATTATGGCCTCTACCTGTGCATCTCTTCTGCATTGCTGACAAAGCTCTGGGGTTAATTTGGGAGGTAGGTGTTAAAATTGCATGATACTGTTGCATGTCACACATTTTTGGCCTCTTCATAGTCTAAGAATATTCTTCTTTTTTTTTTTTAAGATTTTATTTATCCATTTGACAGATAGAGAGATAGCCAGCGAGAGACGGAACACAAGCAGGGGGAGTGGGAGAGGGAGAAGCAGGCTCATAGCAGAGGAGCCTGATGTGGGGCTCGATCCCAGGACTCTGGGATCACGCCCTGAGCTGAAGGCAGACGCTTAATGACTGAGCCACCCAGGCGCCCCAGACTAAGAATATTCTTAGGTGAATGGGAAATATGACAGCTTCCTAGTTCTTCAAGCCAGTTCTGTCCAAGTCTTAGTGCTGGAAAGCACTGGCAAACTCACCACAAATTCCAAGATGTTAGAGTCAGCTTGGTGTTCACCGTGGCTGATACTGTTGCTGGTTTTGTACTTTGAATGTTACTTGGTATTTGCTCCCAAAATTATACTTATGAGTCCTGCTATTTGGAAATAACCACACAAGACTCAGAGTATGAGCCTCAAATGTCTATCACGATGCACAGTGGACTCAGACTCGTTAAACTGTCAACAATTAGATTGCTTGTTCTACAGAATTGGGTTTCAACCTCTTGCCTTAGAGTGCTTACTACAATTTGTAACTTGCTTGTTTTTTGCCTGTCTTATCTAGGCTGTGAGTTTCCTGGGGACTGGGCTGTATGTCTTGTCTACTGCTTTATACTCACAGTCTAGCCCAGGGCCTGGTACTTTCAATGCATATTTGTCGAATGACAATTTCAGTGACACTTTTCTCAGTCCATGAGTATGTATTGTTACATGTCTGTGTACCTCCAGGATTTGTAAGGTCACTGTTTTGTGTTTATTATGTTCCGGACCACAGGAATAAAGGTTCTTTGGGTGTTTGTGTTGGTGTTCCTCCTCTTGCTGGACATGGCTGTCATTTTTTTCTCTTCTGTCTCTCCACCTTCTGTTCCCCTCTTCCTTTCACAGATGGTCTTACTGTCCTTCTCTGTAGCCTGCTTTTGGGTGAACGTGTCATTGGAGAGCTAGAGGCTGGTGATTATTTTAATGTTCACACCAGTTTTGCCTCTTTGGTGAGCGATGCAGGGGTGGGGATGGCTGTTCAGCACAGGGAGAGAGGACTTCCAGCAGCACAAGTGGGGCAGCTGTGAAGGAGGGCGGGAATAGAAGGGATGCCCACGTTTCTGAAGTGACAAGTGCTAGGGAGTTCCTCAGCTAGAGCACTGTGGCCTTAGTGTTGCTCAAAGTGGACAATGTATGAAGCATCTTCCAAGTGAAAGAAGCACCATCTTTCTCTTTTGAGGTGTGCTGTGAACTTCCATTGTGGGGTCCAAGCCTTAGCTAGCATTCTCTAGGCCCTAATGTGTTTGGACACATCTCAGGCATATGTGGATTGAAACCTGACGTATCTTCCTTTGAGTGTCTAAGGTGCGCCAGGTATATTAGCATTTTTCAGAGAAACAGAACCAATGATATATGTGTGTGTGTATATATATATATATATATATACACACACACACACACATATGTAATATATATATACATATACACATATATATGTAGTATATATATATCATATATATGTGTATATATATAAATACATACTGGACGTCTGTTAGCCCTGTCAAGTTCACACTTAAGCCTCCAAACTAAAAATTAACCACCAGAGTTAAGATGGCGGAGGAGTAGGAGACACCGTTTTCAGCCGGTCCTCCGAGTCGAGCTGGATAGGTACCAGACCAGCCTAAACAACCACGGAACCAGCCTGAGACGCAGGAAGACGCATCTGGATCTCTACAAATGAACATCTCCAGGGGGGGTGGTGAGGGGAGGGGGGGGGGAGCCATGAAACTGTGCACAGATATCGGAAGATAAACGGAAGGGGGAGGGAGCCGCCGCGTTCGGGTGCCGGAAAGCGGTAGCCACCTGCATGGGGGAGCAGGCAGACTCGGGGACCGGCACCCGCGAGGGAGCAGACTGAGACCGTGAGCCGGGGAACACGCGCCACCAGACTGAAATGGAGCTCTGGTGTGCTCACTGGAACCAGACTGAGACCAGGAGCTCCGGGAGCGCGTGGGGCCGGCTGGTGGCTGGCGGTGTTAGAAACACAAAGGACAGAGATGCGCCGGCCCTGGAAGTGAGGGCTGGGACGCCGGGTGTGGGGCGCACATCCCGGGACGCTGCAGGGTTGAGCAGCACCAACAGAAACAGAGTTAAAGTGGCCAGAACATTAGTAGAGAACGGGCCGCAATCCTTCTGTTCCGTGACAGAGGCTGAAATTTGGCCGCTGCTGCTCTGACTCTCAGAAGAGGCACAGCAAACCGCCAGGGAAAGCCGCCAGAGAACAAAAGCCTGGAAATACCGGCTCAGAGAGTGCCCATCCCCATCCCCCCTCGCAGGGGACACGGAGACTCTACCCAAACAGGGCTGCCTGAGTATCGGCGCGGCAGGCCCCTCCCCCAGAACACAGAAGGCAGGCTGAAAAATCAAGAAGCCCACAACCTGGGCGCCTGGGTGGCGCAGTCATTGAGCGCCTGCCTTCGGCTTAGGGCGTGATCCCGGCGTTCCGGAAAGGAGTCCCTCATCGGGCTCCTCCGCTGGGAGCCTGCTTCTTCCTCTCCCACTCCCCTGCTTCTGTTCCCTCTCTCGCTGGTTGGCTGCCACATAAATAAATAAATAAAATCTTTAAAGAAGAAGCCCACATCCCTAAGATCCCTATAAAACAAGGGGCACGGCCTGGGACCCAGTCAATAATTTGGGCTCTGGAAACCCCGCAACCTCTCTTCATCAGAATGACAAGAAGGAGAAGCCCCCCCCAGCAAAGAAAAGACAGTGATTCTGTGGCCTCTGCCACAGAAATAATGGATATGGATGTAACCAAATTATCAGAAATGGAATTCAGAGTAACGATGGTCAAAATGATGAGTAGAATTGAAAAAACTATTAACGAAAAGGTTACTGAGAATATAGAATCCCTAAGGACAGAAATGAGAGCGAATCTGACAGAAATTAAAAATTCTATGAGCCAAATGCAGGCAAAACTAGAGGCTCTGACGGCCAGGGTCGCAGAAGCAGAGGAACGGGTTAGTGAATTGGAGGATGGGTTAATAGAGGAAAAAATGAAAATAGAAGATGGTCTTAAAAAAATCCACGCCCACGAATGTAGGTTACGGGAGATTACTGACTCAATGAAACGATCCAATGTTAGAATCATCGGCATCCCCGAGGGGGTGGAGAAAAACAGAGGTCTAGAAGAGATATTTGAACAAATTGTAGCTGAAAACTTCCCTAATCTAGCAAGGGAAACAAACATTCGTGTCCAAGAGGCAGAGAGGACCCCTCCCAAGCTCAACCACGACAAACCTACGCCACGTCACGTCATAGTGCAATTCGCAAATATTAGATGCAAGGATACAGTATTGAAAGCGGCCAGGGCAAAGAAATTTCTCACGTACCAAGGCAAAAGCATCAGAATTACGTCAGACCTGTCTACACAGACCTGGAATGAGAGAAAGGGTTGGGGGAGCATATTTAAAGCTCTTTCAGAGAAAAACATGCAGCCAAGGATCCTTTATCCAGCAAGGCTGTCATTCAGAATTGATGGAGAAATAAAGACATTTCAGAATCGCCAGTCACTAACCAATTTTGTAACCACGAAACCAGCCCTACAGGAGATATTACGGGGGGTTCTATAAAAGTAAAAAGGCCCCAAGAGTGATACAGAACAGAAAGTCACAGCCAATACAAACAAAGACTTTACTGGCAACATGGCAACATTAAAATCATATCTCTCAGTAATCAGTCTTAATGTAAATGGTTTGAACCATCCCATAAAACGCCACAGGGTTGCAGATTGGATAAAAAGAAATGACCCATCCATTTGCTGTCTACAAGAGACTCATTTCGAACCCAAAGATGCATTCAGACTGAGAGTAAGGGGATGGAGTACCATCTTTCACGCAAATGGACCTCAAAAGAAAGCTGGGGTAGCAATTCTCATATCAGATAAATTGGATTTTAAACTACAGACTATAGTTAGAGATGCAGAAGGGCACTATATTATTCTTAAGGGAAGTATTCAACAAGTGGATATGACAATTATAAATATATATGCCCCCAACAGGGGAGCAGCAAGATACACAAGCCAACTCTTAACCAGAATAAAGAGACATATAAATAAAAATACATTAATAGTAGGGGACCTCAACACTCCACTCTCAGAAATAGACAGAACACCCTGGCAAAAACTAAGCAAAGAATCAAAGGCTTTGAATGCCATACTCGACGAGTTGGACCTCATAGATATATATAGAACACTACACCCCAGAACCAAAGAATACTCATTCTATTCTAATGCCCATGGAACATTCTCAAGAATAGACCATGTTCTGGGACACAAAACAGGTCTCAACCGATACCAAAAGATTGAAATTATCCCCTGCATATTCTCAGACCACAACGCTCTGAAATTGGAACTCAACCACAAGGAAAAATTTGGAAGAAACTCAAACACTTGGAGACTAAGAACCATCCTGCTCAGGAATGACTCGATAAACCAGGAAATCAAAAATCAAATTAAACAATTTATGGAGACCAATGAGAATGAAAATACAACAGTCCAAAACCTATGGGATACTGCAAAGGCAGTCCTAAGGGGGAAATACATAGCCATCCAAGCCTCACTCAAAAGAATAGAAAAATCTAAAATGCAGTTTTTATATTCTCACCTCAAGAAGCTGGAACAGCAACAGAGGGACAGGCCTAATCCACGCACGAGGAAGCAGTTGACCAAAATTAGAGCTGAAATCAATCAAGCAGAAACCAGAAGTACAGTAGAGCAGATCAACAGGACTAGAAGCTGGTTCTTTGAGAGAATCAATAAAATTGACAGACCACTGGCAAGACTTATCCAAAAGAAAAGAGAAAGGACCCAGATTATTAAAATTATGAATGAAAAAGGAGAGGTCACGACGAACACCATTGAAATTGGAAGGATTATTAGAAATTTTTATCAACAGCTATATGCCAATAAACTAAGCAATCTGGAAGAGATGGAATCCTTCCTGGAAACCTATAAACTACCAAGATTGAAACCGGAAGAAATTGATTCCTTAAACAGGCCAATTAATTATGAAGAAATTGAGTCAGTGATAAACAACCTTCCAAATAACAAAACTCCAGGCCCGGACGGTTTTCCTGGGGAATTCTACCAAACATTCAAAGAAGAAATAATACCTATTCTCCTAAAGCTATTTCAAAAAATAGAAACAGAAGGAAAGCTACCAAACTCATTCTATGAGGCCAATATTACCTTGATCCCCAAACCAGGCAAAGACCCCCTCAAAAAGGAGAATTACAGACCGATTTCCCTAATGAATATGGACGCCAAAATCCTCAACAAGATACTTGCTAATAGAATCCAACAGTACATTAAAAGGATTATCCATCACGATCAAGTGGGATTCATACCTGGGATGCAAGCGTGGTTCAATATTCGCAAATCAATCAGCGTGATACATCATATCAACAAGAAAAGACTCAGGAACCATATGATCCTCTCAATCGATGCCGAAAAAGCATTTGACAAAATACAGCATCCTTTCCTGATTAAAACCCTTCAGAGTGTAGGAATAGAAGGTACATTTCTCAATCTCATAAAAGCCATCTATGAAAAGCCTACTGCAAATATTATTCTCAATGGGGAAAAGCTGGAAGCCTTTCCCTTAAGATCAGGAACTCGACAAGGATGCCCACTCTCGCCACTATTATTCAACATAGTACTAGAAGTCCTTGCAACAGCAATCAGACGACAAAAAGGGATCAAAGGTATTCAAATTGGCAAAGAAGAAGTCAAAATGTCTCTCTTTGCAGATGACATGATACTCTATATGGAAAACCCAAAAGAAGCCACTCCCAAACTATTAGAAGTTATAGAGCAATTCAGTAACGTGGCGGGATACAAAATCAATGCTCAGAAATCAGTTGCATTTCTATACACGAATAACGAGACCGAAGAAAGAGAAATTAGGGAATCCATCCCATTTACAATAGCACCAAAAACCATACGTTACCTTGGAATTAACTTAACCAGAGACGTAAAGGACCTATATTCTAGAAACTATAAATCACTCTTGAAAGACATTGAGGAAGACATAAAAAGATGGAAAGATATTCCATGCTCATGGATTGGAAGAATTAACATAGTTAAAATGTCCATGCTACCCAGAGCAATCTACACTTTCAATGCTATCCCGATCAAAATACCGAGGACATTTTTCAAAGAACTGGAACAAATAGTCCTTAAATTTGTATGGAAACAGAAAAGGCCCCGAATCTCCAAGGAACTGTTGAAAAGGAAAAACAAAGCTGGGGGCATCACAATGCCGGATTTCGAGCTGTACTACAAAGCTGTGATCACAAAGACAGCATGGTACTGGCACAAAAACAGACACATAGACCAATGGAACAGAATAGAGAGCCCAGAAATGGACCCTCGGCTCTTTGGGCAACTAATATTTGATAAAGCAGGAAAAAACATCCGGTGGGAAAAAGACAGTCTCTTCAATAAATGGTGCTGGGAAAATTGGACAGCTACATGCAAAAGAATGAAACTTGACCACTCTCTCACACCATACACAAAAATAAACTCCAAATGGATGAAAGACCTCGATGTGAGACAGGAATCCATCAAAATTCTAGAGGAGAACATAGGCAGCAACCTCTACGACATCGGCCAAAGCAACCTTTTTCATGACACATCCCCAAAGGCAAGAGAAACAAAAGATAAAATGAATTTATGGGACTTCATCAAGATTAAAAGTTTCTGCACAGCCAAGGAAACAGTCAGAAAAACTAAGAGGCAGCCCACGGAATGGGAGAATATATTTGCAAATGACACTACAGATAAAGGACTGGTATCCAAGATCTACAAAGAACTTCTCAAACTCAATACACGAGAAACAAATAAACAAATCAAAAAATGGGCAGAAGATATGAACAGACACTTTTCCAATGAAGACATACAAATGGCTAACAGACACATGAAAAAATGTTCAAAATCATTAGCCATCAAGGAAATTCAAATCAAAACCACACTGAGATACCACCTTACGCCAGTTAGAATGGCAAAAATAGACAAGGCAAGAAACAACAATTGTTGGAGAGGATGTGGAGAAAGGGGATCCCTCCTACATTGTTGGTGGGAATGCAAGTTGGTACAGCCACTCTGGAAAACAGTGTGGAGGTCCCTTAAAAAGTTAAAAATTGAGCTACCCTATGATCCAGCCATTGCACTACTGGGTATTTACCCCAAAGATACAGACGTAGTGAAGAGAAGGGCCATATGCACCCCAATGTTCATAGCAGCAATGTCCACAATAGCTAAATCGTGGAAGGAGCCGAGATGCCCTTCAACAGATGACTGGATTAAGAAGTTGTGGTCCATATATACAATGGAATATTACTCAGCTATCAGAAAGAACGAGTTCTCAACATTTGCTACAACATGGACGGCACTGGAGGAGATAATGCTAAGTGAAATAAGTCAAGCAGAGAAAGACAACTATCATATGATTTCTCTCATCTATGGAACATAAGAACTAGGATGATCGGTAGGGGAAGAAAGGGATAAAGAAAGGGGGGGTAATCAGAAGGGGGAATGAAACATGAGAGACTATGGACTATGAGAAACAAACTGAGGACTTCAGAGGGGAGGGGGGTGGGGGAATGGGATAGACCGGTGATGGGTAGTAAGGAGGGCACGTATTGCATGGTGTTATACACAACTAATGAATCATCGAGCCTTACATCGGAAACCGGGGATGTACTGTATGGTGACTAACATAATATAATAAAAAATCAAAAAAAAAAAATTAACCACCAAACTGGGTCTTATCACAAGTCTGTATGAAAATAGAATAGCACCTTCTTCATGGTCCCAGGATCCAGACCCAGTGGGAGAGCAGGGACCTCAGACATGGGTGTTCCTATTGCACAACTTCTTGGTGGATGAACCTTGTGCTGGCTTGGAGGCTGGGCTGGGAGTTATGGCTGAGCACACGTTTGCATATCAATTGTGGTGGAGAAGGGGGAGGCACAGTCCTAGTATTGTGTTGGTGGCTCGAGTTGCCTTTTCTTCCTTCTGTAGAGTAATGCTGCTTTTCATTTATAATTAAACTGTCACTTCCTAACTAGCAAAGTCATTGTGACCGGCAAGAGACTGTTGGAGGAGTGCTCTTCTCTGAGAACACCGAGCTGGCACTGAGCCGTTTGTCATCATTGTTGTTATTGTCTTCCTGTGGTTAGGATCATTATTAATAATGATGATCATAATCATTAGGCATAGGAAGAAAATAATGATAAAATGGATCTAATTAGGCATTATAAATACATCATGTTCTTATCATTATGTTGTCTCATATTAATTATAATCACTATAATCACTATAACAATATGAACTTCTGCTTGAGTTTGTCTTCTATATGATCAAAGCACTGAAAGACACGATCTTGTTAGCTTTCACGACATTTTGGCAAAGGGAGTGGATGTTTCAAATTATGGCCCTTTGTGTTGGAGTAAGTATGGACTGAAAAACTCTAGAAACCAAAACCAAAATGCAGCAAAATTAACAGTGGGGACGTGTATCTGATCTGGTATGAAGTCTAAAATGAAACAGACTTCAGGAAGTTCCTTTCTACTTTCGATGTGAATTTCGCCTCTGCCATTTCCTAGCTGTGTGACCTTGAGAAACTGGCTTTGCTTCTCTCAGCACAGTGATTGCTAGCGCTTTATTCTCCTAGTGCATTGAGAGGCAGCACATATTTTCCTGTTTTACTCCCTCTTTAGTTTAACTATATAACACGATGAAGCCTGCAGTAAGGTCCCAGGCTGTGAACTCTTGGAAGAAACCAGGTGAATATTTACTCTGGCACCTGGCACAGAGTGTGGCTCATGGTTGGTTTGTGCTTAATGAATGTTGCTTGAATGTGTAGATACTAAAGGAGATCGCTTTATATAATTTATATATAACTTATATAATTTATATCTAGAAGAGATTTTAAGTAGATTTATTAATTTCTAGTACATAAACAAGCTTCTGAGATGCCCAAAGTCAGATCTAATCTGCCCTCTGCCCTAGTCAACTGCCACCCAAGGTCTCTGACTCCTTTACTTCCCTCAGCTCCCCCAGTGCTGGGTGGGGACCCATGGGGGCAGCTTGTGGGGGAGACTGAAGTCTCTTGGGTGTGGTCACTCAAACAGATGGACATGTGTGTGAAGATGGCTCACTAATGCCTGACACGGCAATAGTTAGCCCTCGGACCATGCCTCTGCCCATCCTTCCTCTTTCCTTCCTTCTGGCTGAACTCTCTCTTCAGGAGCTTGGTGTCCCTTCAAGGCAATTCCTGAGCCCAGGCTCCATCTAACTTAACTTTCCCCACATGCAAGCATCATACACTATGACTTGGACCTGGGCTCAGAGGATCTCTTCTTGGGGGGATCCTGAGGTTGGCTAAAAATGGCAGGGTCTCTTAGATATTTTAGCACCCCTGTTCTGCATAATTCACTCTCTAATTGGATCTAGGAGGAGATGTGCTGACAAAGTAAGCTCAGTTTTGTCTCAATTATTGGAAATTCCTCATTAGTAGGGATACATTAATGCAGTCTTAGTTGTCTTTTTAAAGCACTAATCATGAAGACTTAGCATACTGCTATCTGGCTTCTCATGCCTGACCTCGTTTACTCTCCTCAAGGCCAACAACTTCCCAGTGTCCTCATATTCAAAGGATGCTTCCAGGGCTGGCTGCAAATTCTTCTGTGCAACTGTCCATGTTCTTGCTTCTCCCTCAGAGGCCATGCGTTTGAGAGAAGGAGCCTAGATCCTCTGGGAGGAGAGGCACCAAGGGGAGCTGACCACCCCATGACACTGCAAAGGAGAGAGAAATGGACTCCTATTACCTGCGGGCACTGGGATTTGGAGCAGTTTTTTACAGCAGCTTGTATGTTACCCTGACAGCCATAAACACCGACAGAGAAATTCCTGGAAAGTGGGTGCTGAGGAGATGGGAATTCAAGGGGGAGAGTGTTGGTGGGGCCACACTGTCCTGGGTCTTCCATTATCCTTTCAAAATAATCCCAGCTCCTGTCTAGCAGTTACCAGCTTGAACTGACTTCCTTAGATGCCTCCCACAGACGAGAAGTGGAGGAGAATGATGTCCCGCCAGGGCCAGAGTCAGGCATTGCACACTCTTCACTGAGGTCTCCTCTGTGCCCCCTCCCACCATATGCTCACTCTTCAGCTTCTCCATAAGGTACATGGCCATTGATCACATCCCTGATCTCTGCCTGCGGCCCTGTGCAGAGTGAGGAAGCACGGCCCTGTGGAGCAGGAGTGTGAGATGGCCATAATTTCAGACTAACGAATGCTCCGCAGGCTCCTTTGCTGGTTGCCAGCTCTCGGCTTTGTGTGCTGGAAACATCTTGAACAAAATGTCACGGAGAGCATCTCGGCAGTGTCCTGCTGACTGAGGACATGGGGCTGCCGAGCTTGCCATCTGCCTGCAGCCTCTCTGAGGTAATTATATCAGAGTCTCTCAAGTCCTGGAACAAGGGGGATGTCAAATGCACTTTCCTTCCCCTAGGAAGGTGATTTTCATTTTCTCCGTTCATTGGGAGCCACGTATTGTTACTGTTTCCAGGTGCGAGAGAGGCACAGGAGAGAAGATGGGGGAGCCTGTGGGCGGAGGAAGGAAAGGGGCGCAGTGGGAGGGGAGGGCAGGGGAGGATGTGCGGTGGGGGACAGTGAGGGAGGGGCTCAGGCACTACTGAGCACAGAAGGGACACATATGTTAATTTTGGCAACTTTTAATTAGACGATAGGCTGAAAAATTTCATTATTATTCCGGCTCGGCTTGACTGTATAGGCTTGATGTCTTCTTTATTAGTGTAATAGTCTGAAAGCATTTTCTTTTTTCTCTGATTACTAATTTGCATTAGGAAAAGGAAATGTGTTTGGTAGCTCTTGGAAGGAAAATATTTTCAAAATTTGCTGAAAACAGAGCTTTCATACTTTTTTCCTTCTGCCCCTCCAGCTATTGCTTTTTTGTTTGGGGTGGGAGGAAAGGGGGATTCAGTTTAAATGTGAAGGGTGGTTAATGAGACTCTTGTTTGGCAAGAGAAATGCAAAGCAAATCTTCCTTGGAAACCTTTTTTAAATATGGAGCTCCTCCAGGTCACCTTTCCTACTTCACCTTTCCTGGGATATGGGTCTTCTGGGTTCCTCTGACTTTAGGCAGCACACAGCCCTTTTGGAAAGAGGGACAACAGCATCTCTCTTATGGAATTATTTATGGAATTTTTATAACAAAGGCTACTGACCCAGACAGAAAGGTTTCTAGAGGGCTGGGCTGCTGTCTGGATGTCCTTGGGTCAGGTAACAAAACGTTTATAGACATGAAAAAGTATGCTTTGAAACATTGTTCCTTTTGTTCTCCTAGCAATTACACAAATCACGTTTTTTTTTAAAAATCATTTTGCAGTTGGAGAAATTGAATTTTATAAAGAAGAAAGGATTCACTCAAGGTTGACTAGTAAGTAAGCTGGTGAACTGGCCCTATTTTCTTGGGGTTGAGGGAGTTCAGGGGACATGGGACTTTCAGTTTTAAAATGAAGATGGTCCCGGAGTCCAAAATCTCTGGGACAATCTTCATTTTAAAACTGAAAGTCCCATGTCCCCTGAACTCCCTCAATCCCAGCTGAGGGTTTCAGAGGGGAGGGGGTTGGGGGGATGGGTTAGCCCAGTGATGGGTATTAAGGAGGGCACATACTGCAATGGGCACTGCGTGTTATACGCAAACACTGAATCATGGAACACTACATCAAAAACTAATGAAGTACTGTATAGTGGCTAACATAACATAATAAAAAAAAGTGGGATGAGTTGGTCACCCTACTAATTAATTCAGTTCTGGGTCTTCAGATCCAAGGACTTTTCCTTACAGCTGGCCCTGGCATATGCACTGTTTTAATTGGCTTTATTTAGGCTTTTATTATTTTGAGCATGGATACTAACTACCCTACCAGTGAAATAGTCTGGCTGATCTAGTGTTGTACAGGAGAGTGTTGTTGACACTGGCTTGTACCTTTTGAAAAATTGCCTTTGAGAGGCTGCACACTTCAATAGTCCGTTGTTCAAAACGTGTTTGGAAATTCCCAATCTTGCAATTTGTCATTAGACCCAATTTTTAGGGCCATTCAAGAGACAGTATGTTATTATCTTGCAGTTATATTTTGCAGCAAAATTACCTTTTAGTAATTTGCCTATTATTTTACGGCTCTTGATTTTTTAGTTTTGCCCAGAAAATATTTTCTTGCCTACCTCTATTTATACTATGTTATATTCTTATACTAACTTTTTTCAGCGGTTATATATCTGTAACAGCAGAAAATATGGTCGATTGTTAAGTACAGATGGTGTTTCATGGCCACCATTATTTCATGGTGTAACCAGAGAAAGTCACCTGCTGAATACTGAGGACACTACATATTAACATAGTGTAACATTTGACACGTTATTCAAATATGATGTAAAATTGGTAAGGATCCAAAATTTTGTTAATAAAAAGTAAACATCATTAGAGTACCATAGATGAAACCCTAAGAAAGTTTTAGAAAAGATGCTTACCAGGATGTACTAGAGTAGAACCACATTCACAGGACATATACTCTGGTGATAGACTAGACAATAATTATTTAATTAGAAAATAAGCCAGCAGAGAATATCAATGTCTTTTTAAATTTAGTAGAAATATTACAAAATCCCATACAAGAAAGCTAAAAAAAACCTAAGGAGCATTAAATATTTCCCCTCCAGGAATATTTCATATTCAGTGTAGCATTAGGTCAAGTATTAGGCTGAACCAAATGAAATATTTTTTAGGTCAGAAATGGTGAGCATTGGTAATTTTATATGGCTTGACCATATATGACTAACATGACTATTTCCATCTTGCTGTGGGAGAAATGGAATTTCTTACCGAGACGGTGAGTTATTGGTGAGACAGGGCAGGGAGTACCTAATCAGCCCTTCTGGTTCTCAGTACAGTGATATGTCTGTTTTTCCTCTCTCCAGCTCCAGTTCCAGTGACTGTCACAGAGCAGAAACTTGATAAATTCATGTGGGGGTTTTGAAAAATGGCCACAAATTTTTAATACTCTTCCCATCAAGAGGCGGAGCCCATGTCCTTACCCCTTGAATCTAGATAGTCTTGTGATTATTTTGACCAACAGTATGATGGAAGTGACACTATGTGAACCCCAAGGCTAGGTCATAAAAGACCATGCAGATTTTCTTGGTTCTTTTGGAATGCTTATTCTTGTGACACTTCCCTGTGCAGCCCAGTCCCATGCTTTGAGAAGCCCAAGTCAAATGGAGAGGCCACATGTAGGTGCTTCCCCATGTGGGTGCACATGTAGAGCCCAGACTTTGAGCCATTCTGGCTCAGGTACCAGACATATAAGTGAAGAAGCCTCCAGATGTGTTGGTTCTCATCCATTTGAGTCTTCCCAGCTGAGACTCTGGACACTGTGGAGCAGAGACAAGCCATCCCTGCTATGTTTTACTCAAATTCCTGACCTATAGCAATCATGAGCATAATAAAATGTCCGTTGTTTAAGTCACTAAATTTGCAGGAGTTTGTTATTTAGCACTAGAACAATGTGAAAGTGTGTACTTCTTGTCTGGGGAAGTCAGGCTTCATTCTGATTACATAGGAGCCCCTAAGTCATCCGAGTTCCAGCCTGCTGCTCCCTTGCCCACTGAAGCTCATGCTTGCCATTTGCTGTGCAGGAGCATAAGCCATGAGTATCAAGGTGACACTGCCCCTCATTGGCTTGATGGTCTGAGAACCCTGAAGAGGGTTTCTGCCTATTGTGGGAATCACAGTCTGTAGACCCTTGGGTTGTCAGAAACATCCCTTGAAGAAAGTGCCCTTGATTGGGTTCTGAATGCTGCTAGAATGCCAAAGGTGCCTCATGTGTACATATAATTTAATTTTAAAATAACTTTACAACATATTTTTAAAGGAGCAATACATATTCATTATAGCAGGAACTGAAAATACAGACAAGCCAATAGAAGAAGCCAAGACACCTTAGTCCCAGGCATTCAGAGATGATTGCAGTTAACACCTTCCAAACCTCCTTTACTTGGCATAAATCACACGACCCAGTTGTATAGAATAGAATAGAATAGAATAGAATAGAATAGATTTAATTATAATAAAACTCATAAACATATTATATATATCACACTCTCTCACTATATATATTTTTCTCTAACTTTTCTTTATACCAAAATGTTATTGACATTGTTCCATGCTTATATTTAAGCTCTAATTTATTTATTAGTACTGATTGCACTGTAATTTATTACTTTCCCTGTTGATGGATGTTTATACTTTTTCCATACTTTTATTGTAGAAATCATGTTGTATTGCCTAAAGATAGTGCTGGAGTGATTCAAGCTGGCTGTTGGCTGATGTTAGTTCTTCTTTTGTATATCCCAGGGACTTTTTAACAAGTTCTCCCTTATTCTCTAGGTCACTTCCCCTTGCCCCCAACAAATTCATAAACACACACACACACACACACACACACACACACACACACACAGGAATTCAGTGGGAGAACATGCATAACACACAGGGAAATTCCACAGAAGATGGCTGTGGCATCTTGAGATTAGATACTTTCAAAAGGAAGTAAGCGTTTTCTTTCTCAGTCATTGTACAAGGTGGCAGCAAACATCTGCTCCTCCAAAAAAGAAATATTTAAATATGTTGTGGGAAGTACGTTAGGCCAAACATGAAAGGTTTTTCCTTCCCTCACTGTTGTGTTTGTAAATATATCCCCTATTGTTTTTGCAATTGGGAAATGTCATATATAAATGTGAAATAAAAATGGGCTGGGCAGTTAGTTGGTTAGGTTTTCTAAAAAGGAGGAAATGGAGACTGTAAATGGTATGTACATGGATGAAGCTCTCCTCCCCTTTCTGCTTCCTCTTTTTCTTCTTTTCTTCCTCCTTCTTCTTCTTCCCCTCCTCCTCCTCCTTCTTTCCCCTCCTCCTTCTTCCTCCTCCTCCTCCTTCTTCTCCTCCTTCTGCTTCTTCTTCTCCTCCTCCTCCTCCTACACCACCTCCTCTTTTTCCTCTTCCCTCACCTCCTCCCCTTTGTCTCTAAGCAAAAGGTCCAAAAGGACTCCTTGGCTTTTTGTTAGCTGCAGATCAGTGAAGTACAGGCTTTTCATTTCTTGACATGCCTTGCCGGAGTCACTTGCAAAGTTTTTACAGGACGGTAGCAGTGTAGCTCAGAAGAGGCACTTGAAATTTGGGATTTCTCTATGGGAAGAGAAGAGTGAGTGGAGCTGTCTTCTGATATGCTTTGGACTTCCTCTGCTGCCTTTCTAGCTCCTCAGTGTATTCCAAAGCTTGAGGCATTAATCTGGAACTGGTCAAGTGGATGGTTTTTGTTGAGAGGTTAAGTGTAGGGGCAGTTGGAGGTTAGGGACAAGTTTGGATTTTGCCATCAGTCTGAGTTGAGTAGGTTTCAGTTCCATCATTTACTTGTGTTGAGACCAGGAGTATAATGGAACCTTTTTGAACCTCAGTTTCCTATTTCGTATGATGCAGACTGCACAGGGTTGGCCTTGTGAGGGGTGTAGAAGATAAATACAAAGTGATTGGCACATAAAAAATACTCACAAATGGTGGTTTTCAACTCTGCCCAAGACTGCCATTTTTAATTAATTTTTATTATGTTATGTTACTCACCATACAGTACATCCTTAGTTTTTGATGTAGTGTTCCATGATTCATTGTTTGTGTATAACACCCAGTGCTCCATGCAATATGTGCCCTCCTTAATACCCATCACTGGCCTATCCCAGTCCCCCACCCCTCGCCCCTCTGAAGCCCTTAGTTTGTTTCACAGGGTCCATAGTCTCTCGTGGTACATTCCCCCTTCTATTTACCCCCCCTTCATTCTTCCCTTTCTTCTCCTACAGATCTCCCTGCTATTTCTTATGTTCCATAAATGAGTGAAACCATATGATAATTGTCTTTCTCTGCTTGACTTATTTCACTTAGCATAATCTCCTCCAGTCCCGTCCATGTTGCTGCAAATGTTGTGTAATCGTTCTTTCTGATGGCTGAGTAATATTCCATTGTATATATGGACCACATCTTCCTAATCCATTCAAGACTGCCATTTTGAATGTCCTAGTGTAACGAACTGGAGAAAATGAAATTCACTGCAATTCTTCTGAGAAAATGAAAGGTATCTTTGAGGGAAAGCATTTTTATAAGAGTTTAGGGTAGCACTAGTTATCCCCTCCTCCTCTGCCCCAAGGGGCCAGGGTAAGGGTACCAGGGTATGTTCTAAATCCATTTCATGTGGTTACTGGAAGACATTGTTTCATTGGTTGTCCCAGAGGTGTTTGAGGGTGAAACCAGGAGATTCCAGCAATATGTGAGCTGTGGGACACAATGCATCCCTATATGTACCCTGAATCTTCAGAAAGTCTCCTATATCATAAAGTACTTGATTTGAATGGTGGCTTTCCTTTAGAAACTGGTAAAGGAACTGAGGGTGCTATAGATTTCAAGAAAACCAGGGATTCAGAGGCAATAGAAACAGAACAAATTTAACTTTCGAGCTTGCAGCTATTGTGGAGAGGGATGTTTATTTTTATAGGCAATGGAACTGGGAGTCCAGACAAGTTCAACTGAGTATCCCAGTGGCAGACTGACCTCTGGGTTGGCTTTCCCTTTAAGGTTGTGCATCATTTATGATTGTTTCTATTTACAATCTTTTTTGGATATTGGAAAAAGACTGATTTAACCAAATCACTGGGAAATACAATCTTTAGGTCTGACTCTTCTGCCCCCCAGATGGGTTAAAGAATACTTTGGCCTGCTAACATTTTTATTACCTTATAAAATATTTAGTGGTTTTCCCCACAAATCCTGGTGCTTTGCTCAGAAATAACATAGCTGGCATCAGGATAGTTCAAGGCTGGATGAAATCTAAAATTAATGCAAGAAATGTGCTTGTTTGCCTAGAATATAATTTCTTTCCATTCTAACCCAATTTTTCTCCGGATCTTGGACTTGTGCTTATCTGCAAGTCTTCACTATTATGCATTTTACAGTCTGCTATCTTTTCTGTTCAAGGACACAGGCTGTAAGTCAAGAGCTAGAGTTGGATTCTAAAACTTGGACATAGACCATCCAGGATCAGAGCTAGAGAACAGATTTCAGGTGGAGAAACCAATAGGGGAAGTATTCTAATAAATATAAATGGATGGTCAAATTTGCTGTTTTCTCTTGGATCTCACTATGTGTGTGTGTGTGTATGTGTGTGTGTATAACAAATTACAACTGCTCTTGATATTCACAACCTTATTATAGTAATTATTGGAAAGGAGGAGAATTAGCTTTGTGCCAGGCCCTGCATTAGATGTGTAAACATAGATTATGCATGTAATAAATCCAAGGACTCCTTAAAGGAGTGTAGGAAAATGTTTTAATTATACATAAAAATAAAACACATGTTTTTGGAGTTATAGCTGATAATAAGGATGTAACTAATAGTGGACACAGGACAATAAACTATGGCTTGCAATTTCAAGAAAACCTGCTCGAATTTTAGATTAGAACTCCTTTCAGTAAGATGTTACAAGTTCTGCAAATGTTACTGAATGCTGAAGCTATCAGCCAGAGAAGATTACTTGAGGAAAAGGAAATGAATACTTTTGAATAACCATTAAGTTTTAGATACTTAAATGTATATTCTCTTCTTGGATTCTTATAATAATTTTATGATGTAAGTATTATTATTTTTACAGATAAGGACATTGAGGGTAGGAGAGATTAAGGATTTGTCTAATCATATATAGCAAATGAATGCAAATGGGTCTAGAATTCAACCCATGTCTCTTTAGCCCCCAAATGTATTCACTTTCCATCAGTCAGGTCTCTGTAGGGTTAATGTATTTGATTCAGAAGATGTTTTGCTTCAAAGCCAAATGTAGGGTTATATGAATATAGAAAAATAATCTACAAAATCAAGAAATGAGGAGTTTCAACATTATATTTGTTGGCAGTTGGCCAATGGCCATCTTCCATGGCTTCTCTAGAGTCTTAAACAAGAAAAGATTCATAAATGTAGTGAAAAGAGTGGGACTTATCAAGTTGTTTTCAGATAGAACATTAAGGATAAAGATGATGAGTTGAAGATACTAAAAGTGACTGGCTGACTTCTTAGAGAGGGTTTGCAGAGTCAGAACTGTAGTGGACAATCCTAGAAACCAAACTTGTCAGTGTCTCAGATTTGATGAGGCTCAGGGAAATGACTCCTGTTTAGGGTATACTATTTATTAATTTACAAAGTAAGAGTTCATTTCCTGTGACCATATAATGGTGCCTGTCACCCAAGGACATTTTTCTTGGCACTAAGATAATATATAGACTTTGTAACTGGAAGGTTTACTAGTGAGTAGACACAGAAGGAATGAAATTGAATGACCATAGAGGGGTATTTTCTCTAGGCCACAGATGAGACTGTTCTATGTTTAGTGACCAGAACATTCTCATCTGCTAGATTCTTGTTCATTAGTGCCACTTTTCCTAGACTCCATATGGATCTTATTCCTTTTTTAGATTTACTAATCCAACTGTTAAACAAGAGTTAAAAAATATGTACTCTCATCACCTTAATCGGATCCTCACAATACCCTTCACTTCACTGCTCTGAGTGGAAAACCCAAGGCCAGTCTTTTCCATGAGGGTAAGTCTCAGATGTCACACTTATTCCAAGGTTTGAAGTTAGCTTCCTGTAGCCACCCTATATACTAACCACAGGCACATAAAACCCTTCTCAAAAGAGCTGACTTACTCTGACCTGACATTCAGCAATGAAATCGAATTAGGAAAATCATTAGCTAGAGATTGGATTATAGGGAGAGAAAATTAATATTAGATGAATTTGGGGAAAGATTTCTGTAAATAAGAAGTATTTAAAGAAGAAATGAAGTATATGGGAAGGGTTGGCTTTTGCATTTTATTTTGAGCAAGAGAACACACTAAAAGAAATATTCTCCGGGAGAGAAACTATGGTTCTGAAATATCATTTTCATTTAAGGATGACAACAATTTGAAGGGCTCATGTAAATTGAGCATTACTATTTCATAAAATATTTTAAAGTTTTTTCAAATAATTCAAGGGTAATATGGCATGATTGGAGTTCTGTATATCCTAATTATGGTGTGTTTAACTTTATATAGTTGACAGATGCCTAATGAGCACTAACTATGTATGAGGTGACTGCTAGGCATTATGAATAAACATAATAAGATGGTCTCTTCCTTTAAGGGACATTTGTTTTAAATCCCATGATAAAACACTCTAACAAAGAATGATTTACAACCAAGAGCCATATGTACTTTGTGCCCAGCGGGTGGCACATCTTCTACTATTGGGAAGTATTGTGATAATATCTTGGAGGTCAGGAACTGTTTAGGGTAGCATTAACTCAGGTTAGGGAAGCTCATCCGTGCTATTTACTTTCTAGAAGAGATAAGATGTTGCCTTCAAGCGTGAGTCCTTTGGAAGGGTCCTCAAGATTCCCAAGAAGTCATTGTTCTTATTTTCTTTTTGGCTACCTTTTCGGGGTCACAGCTCCACACTTACACGTGTTCAAGTATTTTCCAGGAGAGCAAACTAGAATTTACAGCTGTCCAATAGTTATTAAAATCATAGCTGAGAAAAAACAATATTAAAGATTCATGATTGCAGTTAATTCCTTCTTTTGAAATCCAAATATTGCTTTCCAGACCCAAAAAAGCTGTGAACTTGGATGGAATAGTAATGCCTCCCTCAAGATTTGTACTCTGGGGTGAGTCATGAACCTATGTTGAGGAATAGTATGAAAAACAGCCTTAGGACACACCCTGTTGAGGCTGTGGAGAGAATGTGTTTGAGAATATCTTCCATCATATAGTGCAAAGTGTGGAGAGATACTTAAATTTATTGGGCAAATTACTCAGTCAATAGTCTAGATTTGCTCATTGATAATAACTCCATCTTTGGCTATTTCAGTGTTATTTATCCCCCTGTGGTAGTATAGGCAGGAGCAGAGAGAGCAATGGAAAGTGAGATCTTCCACTATTACAACTTGGTCACTATCCAGAGAGGGACATAATCACCATCAATGAGAAGAAACCTGTTAAGATGGAGAAAATGAGTCTAAATGAAATTATTTCCACTTACCAGATTATGTGACTTAATTAGCCCAGATTTGCCCTGTTCAATGTGGTAGCTACTAGCCACATGAGGCCATTTACATTTATATCTGAATTAATCAAAATTAAATAAAAAAAAAACTAGTTCCTTAGTTACACTAGTAACATTTCTGGTGCTCAGTAACCACACACGGTTATTGGGCCACCATAATGGACAACACAGATATAGAACATTTCCTTCATTGCAGAATAAGCAGGATTTCCTATATTGCAGGATAACACTGGTCTAGAGCATAACAAAGAGAAAATGACCCAGGCAATGAAGTCAATGGTCTATTTTCCAGAGCAATGTTATCAGGATGTTTTCTATCTCCTTGCTTTGTTCATTCCATTATATCATTAGTGCTTTGATTGAGTTGGTATAAATAGATCATGTTTATGCAATTATATTAGAATTAGGGAGATTTTCCCCATTAACCAAATGTATAGGCTCACATTTGTATATTATATACTTTATATTATATACTTTGCTCTTTCCTCTTATTGGTTTTATAGAATACCTGAATTTGGTACATTAGTATAGATTCTATTATGGACTGCGGAAACATTCTGGTTGGGTAAGTTGATTGAAATTAATGGTTTAGGGAGTCCTTTGAATAATTTGTAGATTTCAATTTTTCTTATTCACCTTCTTATTATCACAGATGACCAAGAGTTAGGTATACATATATATTTTTTTAAAGATTTTATTTATTTATTTGACAGAAAGAGAGACAGCCAGCGAGAGAGGGAACACAAGCAGGAGGAGTGGGAGAGGAAGCAGGCTCCCAGCGGAGGAGCCTGACGTGGGGCTCGATCCTAGAACACCAGGATCACGCCCTGAGCCAAAGGCAGATGCTTAACGACTGAGCCACCCAGGCACCCCAGGTATATATTTCTTTAACAACAAAGTAGAAAAATTGAGTCTGACAGACAGATGGAGAGGGACAGACAAGGGAAGGGACAAATAGAGATGAACAGATGAATATAAGGAAGGACATTTATTGAGTGTGCCCTGTGAGCCTATTACTAGGCTAGGTTATTCTGTTTAATTTTTATCATAACCCAGTGAAGTAGATTTTATCTTGATTTTATAGCTGAGGAAACAGGTCAGAGAGGGATTTCACTTTGTGCAGGGCTCACACAACTAGTAGATGGTAGTGTGGAGAGTCAAAGTAAAACAACCTTGCTGGAAGGATCATGAATGTTCCATTCTATCAAGGGCTAAGTCATTATCTCTTTCTTTCCTGAGAACCGATGGTTAGCTCTCTATCTCTTTCTGTTGTCTTATATTTTCTTTTATCTATTCAAATTTTTTTATTTGAGGAATTTTTGTTCTCTTTATTTGAAAATAAAGAGCAATGTGTCTGAAAGGTTTTCTGAAGTAATTCTTTTTCTGAATTGTATTATATTTGCTTTTTGCTCTTATAGCTGTTCTAATTTTTATTGGAATATTAAGCAATGGTCCAGCTGTTTCATTTCTAATGATTTCTCATCTTTCAGTAGGGGTGATTTCGTTTGCATCTTTGATTTGCTTTTTTAAAGTGTGGGGGAAAGGGTAATGGGAGTGAAGTAGGACAGCAAGTTACTTTGGTTTGGTTTTATTGTCTCCAAGCTCCTTCTCATTAAAGATGCTGCATTTTGTGTTTTCATCTCTTCTCAAATTTTGGCATTCTGCTTTTTAAAGTGAGCAGAAATTTAGGGTGATCCTCAATGAAGCTGCTATGTCATTACTCTCTAGTGATTTAATGTGAACCACATATATTTGTACAGTTAAGCAAATAGAATGAAAATAAAATGCCCATTATGCAGTTTAACTAACTCAGTTGTTCAAACAGCAATTCCTTGGAGTGGGGAGAGCTGTACTATAGGCTCATTTTTCAGATAGTGTTAAGATAAAGAAAAAAGAATAAGAGGCAAAGGTAGGCGTAGCTACATGTATCGATAGATTATTTAGGGACAGGTACTTTCTAGGTGTTGTCAGGAAATAAATCATTTACTTCTTACTCCGGGGAGCAGACATTGCTACAAGTATTTACCATTGAGGAAACCGAGGTTCAGAGAGATTAAATAACTTGTCCAAGGCCATTTAGCCAGTAAGTGGCAGACATAGAACTTGATTCTAGTTCTTCCTCTGTGTTAGTGAGAGGTTTAGGGAAAGATCTCATGAGAATCTCACTCTTTTATTACACTAGGGGATATTTGATGATATCTGGTGACATTTTTTTATTGTTAAGCTGGAGTGAGTGCTACTGGCATCTAGTGAGTAGAAGCCAGGAATTCTGCTAACCATTGCACAATGCACAGGCCAGTCCCCATAGCAAAGAATGATCAGACTCAAAATATTGTTAGCGACAAGGCTGAGACATCTTGCTTTAGGTAAACAGACCAATGGACAGCACACCTCTTGTTCTCTAGGTCTTGGAGACAATAGCATGTGAGAAGGTGAGATTTGGCTGGAGGGAGGGGCAGGAAGGACTCTGGGAAAGCTGCAATAGCTCAGTTCACTTATGTTGTTGGCTCCTAAAGGAAAAGTTAAGAATTTATATCTAGCTTTGAGATTCAAGCCCATATTTTCTGATTCAAAATCTAGTGATTTCCATAGTTTCGCCGTCTTAACTTGGCAAGTATTCTGCACAATTTCAAATTTCTTTTGCAGAGAACTTTTGTTAGCTCAAAATGGAGTTTTAAAATATAAACAAGTGTTAGTGAGAAACACTTTTGAAAATGAAAAGTTTTAATGAAGATACATCAAGGTTAAAGTACTAAATCTCAAATTTCTATGATTTTTGAAAAAAATTACTTTTTAGAAAATTATGCAAATGTGTGAATGCCTATATAACAGTCTCAAATATGATTTAGTTCATTAAGTGGTGGAAAAATTGCTCTTTGTTTTAGAACAAATTTTGGTCTATACGTGATGCTAGAAAGAAAACCCAGATTTATATAATACTGGGAAAATTATTTTATTGGGGTGATTTGTTGTAAAGATCTGGGGTTTTAAGTATACAATCCAGTTTTGTTAGATGACCCAAATTTATTTGTTTATGATCCAAATTTATTGCTTCATTTAAAACATTTTTTGTTTATTAAAAATAACACAGACAAGGGCGCGTGGGTGGCTCAGTCAGTTGAGTGCCCGACTCTTGGTTTCGGCTCAGGTCATGATCTCAGGGGCTTGAGATCGAGCCCACACTGGGCTCTGTGCTGTGCTGGGAGTCTGCTGGGGATTCTCTGTCACTCTCTGCCCCTCTGGCTGGTCCATGCACGTGCGCCTGCTGGTGGGCACTCTCTCTCAGATAGATAAATCTTAAAAAAAAAAAAAAAAGACTAACAATGAAATTTACTCTCCAATTTCTCTTTCTAGTTCCTCATCCTTTATTACTATTATTACTGTTTCTAGCTTCTCCTGTTTTCTTCAGGAATTTTCTTATTCATATGCAAGGAAATAAAAACATGCCTTGCCTTTTTTACATGTAGATTTGTACTACTTACACCGCTCTTTACTTATACTGCTTTTCATCTTATTTTCTCATTTAACAACATATCTCAGTAATGCTTCCATATTAGTACATAGAGAACTTTCCAACTGTTTCACTACTATAGGATATTCCATTGTTAGCGTGAGCTGTCATGTACTTAACCAATCTCTATTAAAAGACATTTGTTGTCTCCAAACCTATATTATTAACCTTACACATATACTAATTCAAACATTGCATAGGTATATCTGTGAGATAATTTTTGAGAAGAGGAATAGGAGGGTCAAGTGTATATGTATTTTTATTTTTGAAATATATTTTAACATTGTTCAACACAGGGGTTATATTCCTACTAGCAATGCACAACAGTGTCTGTCTCTGTATAAATTTCTTAATAGAGCATTCTAGTAAACTTCTGAATTTTTGCCCATATAGTGAGTTTAACTTTTCTATTTCATTTATGGAAATCAATGTTTAAATTTTTAATTTTTTTCTGGAGTCAGTTTGGGTAAATTCTATTTCCCAAGAATATTATTTCATTTAAATTTTCAAGTTTGTTTGTATGGAATTTAACAAAGCAATCTCTGTCATTCTTTAATTTTCTGTGCATCTTGTCATTTTTCCTTTTAATTTATACCTCTTTTTAAAAATGTAAGATAAAGAATGATTCATATATTTTTACCATCCTCTTGTCCCCGCCAAAGAATGATTTTTACTTTATTGGTTCAAAATTTTTCTTAGTTTTTAATTCATTGATTTCTGTTGTTATCTTTATTATTTTTCCTTTGGTTTATTTCACCATAATTTTAAAATAGAATATATAATTAATTATTTTATACTATTTTTAGTTGAGTAGGTGGTTAAGGTTATTAATTTATTCTCTGAAACTGTTTCAGATGATTTTTTAAAGTTCTGATGACTGTAGTTTTTTTCATCCATGCGTTCTAGAAATTTTGTCACTTCAGTTTGGTTCTCTTTGACTCCATAATGGTTTAAGAAAAAAATAAGATTTAGGGGTGAAATGGCCATTTTGTCTTCTTCTTTTGTAATTAGATTCTAGTTTAATTCCACTGTGATGGGAAAAAGCTATCTGTTCTATTTTTATTTTTGAAATTGATTGAGGTTTTATTTGTGGCCTAATACATGGTCAATTTTTATGACTATTTCATGGGAACTGAAATAAAATTCATTCTTTATTTCAGGGTAATAAATTTGATATATATCAGTCAGGACCAGGGCCATTTCCACTTCATCAGCTTTGTTATTTAGATCTTCTGTATCCTTGCTCTTGTTCTGTTTTTTTGTTTGTTTTGTCTAATGACTGCTTTCAAGGACTAAGAAAAATAGCTTTATCTCCTACCACTAAGGCATCTCTATTTCTCACGAAAGCTTACAAGATTTCTGTTTTATGAATATTGTTACTAAGTTATCTGGTGCATAGATGTTCATAAATTGAAAATCTTCAGTTTGAACAGGAAATTTAGTATTACCAAGTGCCCTTCTTTGTTTCATTTAATATTAGACAATTCTAACTTGTCTAATACTAATATTGCGATCCCTTCTTTTTTTTATGTCTTAGCAATTACTCTGTTCAGTCTTTTTTTCTATTTCTCTGAGTCACTTTTTAAAGATGTGTCTCTTTGATTTTGGGACAGAATTTGACTTTGCCTTGTGAGGCAATCTGAAAATCTTTTTATTTTCATATGTAAGTTAAACACATTTACATTTTTTGATGTTAGCAGATACATTTGGTTTGAATTATATTTTATGGTTTGTTTTTGTTTTTCTGTTTTTATAAAAGTATGTGGTTGACTCTTTGTTTTCTTTTTGTTTGTTCATAGTTCTGTAATTTGTTAAGGTTTGAATTTTTGTTTTGGTTACTTCCATAATTGTACCATTCTGTGTCCTTCTACATTTTTAAGCATCTATTAATTCCCAAACATGAGCTAAAAATAAATTGATATGATTTTATTTCCTGAAACTTCTTTTCTCTATTACCTGCTATTAGTCAATAAAATTAAGAAAGTGCTTTGTTTGTGTTGCTAAAGGTGTCTCTACTTCTAGTACATGGTTTGTATCTTATTAATGTCCTTAATAAGAACTCTGGGGAACAGCAATATTTCTGTTGCTTCACCATCTTTTCCTTGAATGTCTGCATTTCCACATTATGGTCCTCATTCAGGGAGGTATTTATTTAATTAATATTGAAAAATAAATCCTGGCAAAATGCCTGGTTTCAATTTCAATCTGCTCCCTGGCATCATTTTTCTGGTAAGGATTTCTCTTTTTCTTATATTAAATTTGTATCAATATTTTCCTGTATCTTTTTATTATTTATATTTTAATCCATTTTCTTCTCCTGGATGAGCTACTTATGGGCTGTTCTTTGGTGATGGTGGGAAAGGGGCAGGATGCCCAGACTAGTCTTCCAGATTTTACACTCAAAGGGCTTTCTTGTTTTTACTGCCACAGAGACAGACTGCTTCCTGAAATTATAGGTCATCTCTGCTTTACTTTTTTTTTTTTTGAGTGTAGCATCATTTCCTCTGTTTTTCCAAATCAAATTGATTCCTGGAGGCCTTTTCCCTCCAGTCTTGTTTATCCCAGTTCCTGCACTCATTGTGACAAACAAGAGAAACAGTTTATTGTAAGATGAGCTCCTCATCTTCAGGAAGGGTACCCTTTATTGGCAATTCCTGAGATCTCTCAGCTGGGCCTTTGTACTATCCCTCATGCTGCTTCTTGTTACTTCTTAGGCAGCCTGTGCCTCGTCTTGGCTGCTTTTGGGAGCCCTCTCAAAAATTTTGGAGTCTACAGATTATATGTGCCCTGACTGCCCTGAAAATATAATTTGTGCAATTTAATTAATTCTTTTGTAAGATTTACAGAAGAAGTATTTATACTAGAATTCTGATTTAATTTTAAAATAGGATGGTCACACTAGTCCTTCAGAAGTACAGGTCAGGGACAAAGTGAAGCAGATCTTCAATTTTATTTTTTTTTAAATTTTTTAAAAGATTTTTTTATTTATTTATGTGACAGAGAGACAGCCAGCAAGAGAGGGAACACAGCAGGGGAGTGGGAGAGGAAGAAGCAGGCTCCCAGCAGAGGAGCCCGACGTGTGACTCGATCCCGGAACGCCAGGATCACGCCCTGAGCCGAAGGCAGACGCTTAACGACTGGCTACCCAGGCGCCCCAGATCTTCAATTTTAAAAATAAACTGGGGGAACTGGGATAGGCCGGTGATGGGTATTAAGGAGGGCATGAACTAATGAATCACTGAACTTTACATCAGAAACCAGGGATGTACTGTATGGTGACTAACATAATATAATAAAACAAAAACAAAAACAAAACCAAAAACCCAGACTGGGAACAAAGCAGAAAATAAAATATTTTACTCCTCCAAAAAAAAAAAAAAAAAAAAAAAAAGGGCATATATTGCATGGCGCACTGGGTGTTATATGCAAGTAATGAATCATGGAACTTTACATCAAAAGCTAGGGATGTACTGCATGGTGACTAACATAATATAATAAAAAATTATTATTAAAAAAAATAAAAATAAACTGTTTCACCCACACACTTATGAACAATTGAAGACATGGGAAGAAGATGTGGGAAAACTTACATAATTTTCACCTTTGGTTTCATGTTTTAAATTCTGGCTTCTTTCTCTCACACCCAAAGTCTGGGCATCTATGTCACACAGCTAGGGATATGTTTCTAATTCTAAGATAGCTACATTCCTGCAATTGTATGGTTGCATTAGAGACAGTGAAGCAGGTGCTTTGACATTATATGTGGCATAGTATTTGTGCATGGTTTCACACCATCTTGATGTCCCCACCTGCTTATACATGGACACAACTGTAGAGTGCTGGGGAATAACTGTAGGTAATAGGCTGGCCTTTTTAAAACCACAAGTCATGATACAGAGTCAGTGAGCGTTGCAGAGAATGGCTAAGCTACAACGTGGAGAACGGGCTTTATTTTTGGGTATCCTGATAGGTATAAGCATTATACCATCAGTATCGCCATCTTCAAATGTCAAGGACAAGGTTATCTGTGTTTTTCTTTTATTATTATCTTCCAGTGTCACTTAGCTGTTTAGCAGCACTCTGGTACATTTTCTGTGTTATTGTCTGTCATATTGAAGGCAGAAATGGTTGGGGGATAGTTTGAGTATTTTTTTAAATTAAAAAAAAATAAGGAGGACCTTCCCATATATAAAGTTCTGTGTTATTGATACAAAGATGGTAAATCATCTGCCTCACATTCAAATGGAGGGCAGCAGACCACCATTTGTTAAATAACTGTTATGTGACAAATATTGAACCAAACATTTTATTTAGTGTTTTTTTTTTTTTAACAATTCTAGTATGTTGGCACTGTTAGCCCCATCTTACAGAAGAGACATCTGAGGCTCAATGAAAGGGTAGAGCCCAGACTTAGATCAATGACTCCTACTCCATCCACCACATTGATTAAATTTCAGTGGAGGGAACAAGCATGACCACAGTTCCCTGACATGGAAGTGATGGGCTGGGACTGGAAATCAAACCAGGCAGCCTCGGGCTCCCAATTTAAGTACCTGTGTCAAGGTGCCATTTAAACCTAGGTCCTAAGATTATGGTTACTATTTGAATTTCTGTCTGCATCAGGAGGCTGAGGATGCGCTGGAAGGAAAGTAGGGTTTGAGGGATTAAGCACTTTTGGGATGCTTAATGTTAGGAAGTTTAAAAACTAATAACCAAACATAAATATTATTGAGAATGCATTATTTCTCACTGAGAAAAATAGGTAAGCCAGCAGGTCTCCTACTAATTCTTTAAAGGAAAGATTATAAAAATGTGTTCCATGCCTTTTATTCCTGGTGGCTGGTGTCATACTTTCTTGCTTGGTATAGTGTGGGAAACCAGATGCTCTTCTTGTGCTACTTTGGTGGAGAATTCAACATGTCATTGGGTTGGCTCTTTCCTATTACCTTCATTCTCATGGAGTCACCAAGTCAATTATCTTACCATTTTACCATCAGGAACTTTTGTGTTGAATTCACCATTTAATCTTCCTCATATGCATTTGCTTTCAGCACAGGATATTTGAAGTAGAATTTTACAGTGTGTCATTTCCTATGTCACATAAAGATAATATGACTGTGTAATTAAAAAGGTTAGCAACACTGACATTTCTGTGTTTGTGCTAGAATTATCTTGATATTACCAGGGATTAAAGAATGCTGCCACCTGCTAAGAACATATGCATATGTTTGAGCAAAGGTTAATGAGTCTGTTCAGAAAAATGATTCAGGTATGGGCTTAAGAGCAAGTTGGCACATTCTAAAGTAACAGAGCTGTATGTTCTGACCTTAAGTCAGTTTTGGGTAAGATAATTTGAAGGTTCCTTTTTAGGGAGGTGGTGGGTAGTATAGTGGTTTGATTGATTATTTCAATCTTGAATATAAGACAAATTTTCTCTGGCTTGACTAGATGCTCCACCTTGCACATTTAAGTGCAGTATTCTGTGCCAAAGTAGTTGTATGTGTTGTAGGAGAGCAAATGCCCCTTTATCTTAATCTCTGTGTATTTGTCTTTGTAAGAGTGCAGTGCTGTGTACAAGGATGGTAGCTGTTGTGGACATGTGACTTGGATTTTATTTATTGAATATATAAATATAGATTGATAAATTTGATACCATTTAATTGCACTCAACACTGCATATCAATTCTCTATTCTCTGAAGGTCTTCTTTAGTTAAATATAATGGTCAAGTTCTTTAGAATCTTCTAAATCTCTGAGCCTTTGTGAAAAATGTTATTTTTGGATACCCATTTGTTGAGTGATTTTTTTCTCTTTGATTTATAAAGAGTGGTGGTGCTTTTTTGAAAACTGTTCTCTGGACAAACAAGACATCCTTCTCAAATCAAGATGGTGGCTTGACCTGAAGAAGCCCTTTCACCTCCTAGAAAAGTGGAATAGTGAAACTTGTCTCTCTCTTACTCAACTGCCTTACTTTAAGAAAGGACTTGTTAGTTTAAAAATAGTCATCTTTTATTCCCTACCTGTCAGGGCCTCTCTGCCTTCTCTCAAAAGCCAGCGTTTACTGATGTTCTTTGATTGACACCCTCCTCAGCACTAAAATGGAAGAGAGAATGGGAGAATATTCCATTTTATTGACAGGCGCTGAGACCTTGTCAGGGACAATTGCTTAGCAACCTCTATGGTGCTACTTTTGGGAAAGGGGAAGAAAGGACAGAATTACATATAAATGAAAAGAAAGCATATGTGACAAAGGCCAACTATCATAAAACACTGAGTATTTTTTCTTAACTAGTTCTTTAAGTTAGCAATGTAACCTGTAAAACCTGCACAAATTTTCTTTTTCTTCCCTTTGGTTATTGGATTACCAAAGATTTGAGATAGTGTCAGGTAGGGAGTGAAAAGTAGCTTGTTCTGGGAAAGAGGGCCTGAGTTCCTACCTCAACTCTCATCCTGGCTGTTTGATTCAGTGTCGGCTTCTCCACATTCCTAAGCTTCATGAGTAAAACTGGGAAAACCACTCTTATTAAAATGAAAGAAGTTTATAATGCATGTGGAAGGGGCTTGAAAATTATCCAGAGCTTGTAAAATAAGAAACAACACTGGCTTGCATTTGAAAATATTTTCAAAATGCCTCTGATCCTTACAATTCTGTGATCCAGAATAACTGTTATCTCCATATTCCAGTTAATAATTATTAACCCCATCTCTAGGTATGGAATTTTTCCACAGCTCCACTGGGTGTAGGCAGGGCTTGATCAAGTTGGCTGGTCCCAAGCCTGTGGCATTTCCACTCTCTTATCATTTTCTGTTGCTACCTTTAATTATTTTTGTAATAAGATTATGTAAACTAGCTCTCTCTAAATGATCTGTGGTGAATAACCAGTTTTTTTAAAAAGAAAATTCTAGTGTGTCATACATGGATACTTTTGTAGAATATAATACAAATGAAATAGTAGAGTTGATTTCCTGGTTTGGACCAATGTGCGATGGTTAAGTAAGATATTATCATTGTCGGGGTACATGTAAATGCTGTGCTTTGTTGTAACTTTTTGTGAGTGAACTTCCTTCAAAATGGTATTAAGAATAAATTCTTAGAAAATAAAAATAAAAACAAAATACAATTCTGATGTTTTAAATTATTAAAGTCAACAGATATAAAATGACTCTGTCAAATTCCAACAAAAGTTTTTTAAATGCATACTCTCAATTTCTATACTCATTTTGTGGTGGGCCAGTGACAGACAGGTCCACTGACCACACCAGTGTGCACTTGAATGAAAATAAATTCCTCTTTTGTTGAAATAAATAATTTCTGAAGGATTTCTCAGCCTCAATTTTCAATCCAAGGAAGAACATCTGATTGTCCCAAACTTTGTCCGTGTCCAAACAAGTATGATGGAGTGGAGGAAGTAAAATTAGGTCAGGGCCCAACCTAAGAGTAAGCATTAGTTCTTAGAGCAGCAGGTATGAAGAGAAATCTGAGTCAGCTAATAAATGACTCAATATGTGGCCATGACTAGGGATGCAAAGGTGAGTCCTTGATGGAAATAACTGTTGATTGCTGCCTCAAACTACCAATTACTAAAATAGTATGAGGTGGAGAGGAGCAGCTATGGGAATTCAGAGAAGAGAAAACTTCTACATGGGGGAGATTACAGAATGTTTCTTGGAGTGGGTGGCATCTGAGCAGCTTAAATAATCCTTGCAGTAACTGTGAGGTTTAACAAGATATAAATTGGGAAAGCCATTGTTGGCTTTTGAACAGATTGTTATTTTAGGAAATCACTCTCTCAGTAGTGGGGAAGTTTGAGTAGGGGGAAGTTGGACAGGGAGGCCAACACTATGGCTGGTGCATGGGGAGGGATACCAACATCTGAAAAGGTGGTTGTAGGATGAAGAAGGAAGTGGATGCAAGAGAAGTTTCAGGTGTAAAACAGAACATAGCCACTGACTTGATGTTGGGCATTAATAGTGAAAGATTCGGGGAACAAAACATGTTGGGAAGGAATGCGTTTAGTCTCAGTTATACTGCTTTTGAGGGGCTGGTTTTGGTTTGGGTGGTGATTTCCTCACACAATCAGATATGTGGTTGTCAAAAAATCAGGAGTACGCGTTCACCAACTTGGTACCTTGGATAGTGTCCCTTAAAGAGATATACCCATTTTCTAACCCCTGGTACTTGTGACTGTGACCTTATTTGGAAATAAGGTCTTTGGAGATGAAATTGAGTTAAGAACATCCAGATGAAATCATCCTGGATTTAGAACGATTAGGTCTTTGTAAATATTCTTACAAGAGAAGACAGAAGACAGGGAGATTTAATACAGAGATACACAGAGAAGGCCACATGAGGACAAGACAGAGATTGGAGTTATGCTGCCACAGGCCAAGGAACTCTAGGAGCCACCAGAAGCTGGAAGAGGCCCTAGAGGATTCCCCACAGGAGCCTTCGGTGCAAGTTGAGTCCCACTGACGCTTTGATTTCAGACTTTGGGCCCCCTGAAGTGTGAGAATAAACTTGTGTTGTTGTAAGCCACCCAGTTTGTGATGATTTATCATGGCAGTTCTGGGTAACTAGTGCAGCACCTCTTCTGAGAGCTCAGTATATATATTTCAAATGATGTTCCTGTGCTGTGAAGTAGAGGGAAATGAAGCTATTTATTCATCTTTATTAGTGTCTTGTTTCTGGGTATTTTCAAGGTGGCTTTTTTTGCAAGTCAGCAGAGTGGGAATGAAGTAGTTCAGAAAAATGAAGTTTAGGACACCTTAGCAAGTGTAAATGTGATTGAATTATAGTTGATCTACCCCTGCCCCATTTAATTCATTCAATTCCTTCCTTCTCTCCTTACTTCCTTCCCTCCTTCTTTCTTTCCTTCCTTCCCTCCTTCCTTCCTTCCTTCCTTCCTTCCTTCCTTCCTTCCTTCCTTCCTCCCTCCCTCCCTCTTTCTTTTCTTTTCTCCTTTTCCTTCCTTCCTTCCTTCCTTCCTTCCTTCCTTCCTTCCTTCCTTCCTTCCTTCTTCCCTTCACCTTCTCCTCCTCTTCTTCCTCCTTCTCCTCCTCCATCTTTTTCTTCCCTCTCTACTTCCCCCTCCTCCTCCCTCCCTCCCTTTCTCTTTCTCCTTTCCCGTCTCTTTGACAGAATCTCTCTATATTGGAAGATTTCCTGCCATAAAAACACAATTAATTAGCTCTAAATTTATTTTTCCATTTCTTTTTTAATACTTAAAGAATATATATATATATATTCTGCATACATAGTTGATGTGCAATGTTATATTAGTTCCAGAAGGTATACAACATACTGAATCAACAACTCTATATATTATGCTGTGCTCTCACCCATTTTTCCATTTCTAAATGTCAATCAGAATTTGTCACTTTGGAATAACCAATGTTATCCCATTCAAAAGTAATCAGAGTCCCATACACAGTCAGTTCAGACTTATTCTGGTTAAAGATGTGATTTTTTTTCTCTTTGGCCTTTTGAGGTATTGAAAAATAACTTGCAGACCTCTCTAACTTCTTTGCTAATGTCAATATTTGGTAAGATGTCACTTCCTAGAGAGCAGGGATTCTGTTTAGCTCACTAACACAGGCTATGGCACAAGGTAGGTGAATCTCTTTGTGATTCAAGGGACGCAGACAGTACAAAAAAACCACTAATGCTTGTTTGATAATATGCCTGGGAAAGAATATCTCTACTTAAACTGTCAAACAAAAGTCCTGGACATTCCTCTAATCGGACCAATTAGGGCGCATATCTATCCTTGAACCAATCAGTCTGACCACGAGTTATAACTGCAAGAAAGACTCCATAGCTATTAATGGCATTTAGGTCTGACTCCTAAGGATAAGGTAGCTAAGCCCTATTTTGGTTTGCCAATCCTTGGTTCAGACATTCACGAGACCAGGTTGTGTTAGCCTGGGAAGACTGAGCATAATAAATAAGGTTTTATTTGTGTCCAAGCGTATTGCACTTGGTCATACCCTTTAGTTTTATTATATATTATATAATCTTGAAAGTGGTGGTGTGTAACTGACCTGAATAAGACTTCTTCAGAATAGCTGAACTGCAGAACAGTTCCAGCCTTACTTATGGAGGGGGACAACTGGCTATCTAGAAGTCTGATGTGACCTTGCTCTCAAATTATTAAATGTAACTGCATGTCTATTGTTTAGGAATCATTGTAACCTGGAAGCTTAAAACTTATTTGGAGAATATTGTCGATCTTTGCTGTATTGTTTAATTTTTTTTTATCATTGAGTGCAGTTGACATACAATGCTATATTAATTTTAGGTGTACAGCACAGTGACTCAACAATTCTATACATTATGTAATGCTCACCACGATAAGTATAGTTACCATCTGTTACCGTAGAGTGTCCTATGCTGTACTTTTCATCTCCATGACATTTATTTTATAACTAGAAGCTGGTACTTCTTTTTTTTTTTTTTTTTTTAAAGATTTTATTTATTTATTCGACAGAGATAGAGACAGCCAGCGAGAGAGGGAACACAAGCAGGGGGAGTGGGAGAGGAAGAAGCAGGCTCATAGCAGAAGAGCCTGATGTGGGGCTCGATCCCGGATCGCCAGGATCACGCCCTGAGCCGAAGGCAGACGCCCAACCGCTGTGCCACCCAGGCACCCCAGAAGCTGGTACTTCTTAATCCCCTTCACTTATTTCACCCATTCCCACAGCCCCCTTTCCCCTGGCAGCCAACAGCTTGTTTTTACCATCTTGACTTCCTTTTATATCCTTCAATTTGTAAACTTTGTTTACTTTGCCCCCAAGCCAAAGTCAATGTTTGTTCTTACTCATTGACATTTACCAGTTCAGTGGTAACCCATAGCTAACTGGCCTAAGGACAATCTTGAACCATTCCTGGGGCTGGGGCTGGGGCTAGTCCCACCAAATCCACATAGCATCTACAATGGATCATAGCTAGCACTGATGCTGGGAGAGGCTATTACAACCTCCACTCATTTTTGTTTTCTGTTCAACTTCTAATGGATATTCACTTGCTGTTGCAGAGACCATTAATGTTTTCCTTTTGCAAATGAGAAGACTATGAGATCACACTTTTCTAATTTAAATCATTTATCAGTCTAACACAGATTATTTGCTTATATAAAGAATATTTGGAGGTGCAAGAAATGTTCCTGGAGCCAGCATGCTAAGGGAAGTTGGTTTTGATTTCTGCTTCATGGAGATTCAGGGCTCTCTGAATATCTCATAGCTGAGATGGACAAGGAAGGGTAAAGCTTTGAATACCAACCCTGTTTCAGTCATGGTGCTACCTTCTTAGATGTCTCATGCGTACTGTAGTTATATATGCAGGATTCCATTTAAGATCTGATGCTGCTGACATGCAGGTTGAAAGCTACTACTCCAATCCTAGCTCTGTGACCTTGAAAAAAAATCCTTCCTTCTCTTTGGTCCTCAGTTTCCTTCATTCGTAAAGTGAGGGTGCATAAGAAGTTCTTGAAGTTTGCTCAGTAGTCCACGATTTTGCGACTTTTGTCTTTGGTCAAAGTGGTGCTTATCAGTTACACGAAAACTGACTAAATTACTACCTTAGAAGTTATTAATTTGGCATGGCTTCTGCATCTTAGTGAGTTGCCAGCATTGCTAGTGTGCGATGGAGTTAACAGTATGAGATTTGCTAAGTGTTTCTGTGTGATCAGTGTGAAAGCAATCACATCTCCAGAGTGAGAAAGGTCAGTGCCCTGTAGCTGCCAACCCTCACCACACTAAGGGGACGTGAAGGGGACTGTCACCCGCCGAACACAAATCGGCTACGAAATGAATACCCTCTGCTGATGCAGTCTAATAGCTCTGGATGTCAAATGATATTATTTTGGGAGACTGTTAAGCCCCTTTCTCAGTGCACAGCAGTGTATAAATCCCCTCATCTCATTTGTTTAATCTGAGTGACTATAGAATAATTTATTAGGCACAGAAAACATGACTGCAATGTAATAATCTGTAGCATTACTGAGCATAGAAATTCTTTTAAGTCCTGACTTTTTTTCCTGGCTCTAGTTTGCTTGAAAAGGGACAAAAAACCCCTCTTGGTCTCAGTGAATTAGTGTCCTATATGAAATAATGTTAGTTAATATATATAAATAATATAAAAAAAGGATTATACACTGAATCATAACCCCTATAGGATCAGATTCTTCCCATCCTAAAGAGAGGACTGCTTCTTTCTCTGTCTTTCACTACCTACATGTTAAGCCCAGGAATAGACACCATTTGGCAGGAAGGAGACCATAATATTAACAGCAGTTGTATCTATCTAGCTGGTGAGATTACAAGTGATTTTTTAATTCTTTATGTTTTTATATCTTATACATTTTTCTGGGGGGCACATACTATATTATACTAGAATAAGAAATATATTTGAAATAATGTGTTATTTCAAACTGCATTTTTCTTTTGTTCATTTTAAGGTAATTCTTTTCCCCATAAGGCTCTGAGCATGCTGGGTTTTTTTCCATCCTGCTAAAATGGAGGAAGGTACCTGAAATGCCGTGTGAAATAGATTAACCGAGCTCTGCCTGGGAAGCATCCCGCTTCTTCCTTTTCAAGACCCAGAGCCACTGTGGCCTGACAAGCGGTAAGAAATGTGATAATAAAGACGATGAGCCACTCCAGGGCTGGATTTCATTTCCAGCTTAATTAAATCCTAGAAACACACCTGACCTCTAGCTTTGAAGAGCTGCCACAAAAGCCAGGTGCCCTCATCAGCTCGGGCTCGCCCCGCAGCGATGGTGGGAAGCCAGCCTGAAAGGAGAAGGTGGAGGGAAGCCACAGCCAATGGAGATGAAACAGTGGAGTCAGGAAGCAATATTTCAGAGAAAGCTGTTTTATCCGGTGGGCAATCTATTTGCCCTTCTGCTTAAAAGGTGAGCAGCAAAGCTAACCTACAAATGTACTGAATTGAAACTCCTCCAATGGCACCCCGCTGCCCCTGCCACCTGTTTCCCTCCATCAGGTCCTTGACCAGCTCCCTGCCCCCACCTGTTGTGGTAAATTGGGTACAAGTCCTAACTGGTCCTCGATACTCCTGAGGGTGGACTGGCTCCTCCTGCATTTACAAACTGCTGTCTATTTCCAGTTCTTCGGTTTCTATGGCTAGCTGATGATGCCCAGGGTCTCTGTTCTATATCCCAGAGACCAGAAGTTCTCTTAAATGTAACTAAAGAGGAAAAATCCTTGCTACGATTTATTGAACCCAGGAATTTACAAAGAAATTAAATTACATCATCTCGCTAGCTCTCACGGCCGTTTGTGACCTATTCCCAGGGTTTTACAGGTGAGGAAATGGGGCTCCAAAAGAATAGGTAACTGTCTTAGGTATAAGAAGCATAGCCTGAGACCATGATTTGGATTCCTGAGATTTATGGAGGGGTGCTGTTAGGAGAAGCCTGGAGGAGGCAGGAGGCAGGCAGGAAAAGGGAAGGGCAAATGAAGTTGTGATCTCGGGAAACCCAGCCTTGGTCTGATCAACAGGGCATTCTGGAGCGTGTACCACACCATAGAGTGGTCCCTACCTTGAGGCCAAGAAGCTGACTGAGCCCTTACCAGTCATCTGCAGTGGGCAGATGGGACTCTCCAGGGGTGAGGACATGACTCCTCAGGCCGGGAGGCTCTCATCAGCCAAGGGCAATTTTTTTTTAATAATACTTTTTTATTATGTTATGTTAGTCACCATACAGTACATCCTTAGTTTTTGATGTAGTGTTCCATGATTCATTATTTGTGTATAACACCCAGTGCTCCATGCAATGTGTGCCCTCCTTAATACCCATCACCGGCCTATTCCAATCCCCCATCCCCTCCCCTCTGAAGCCCTCAGTTTGTTTCCCAGAGTCCATAGTCTCTCATGGTTCATTCCCCCTTCTGTTTACCCCCCCTTTCATTCTTCCCTTCCTTCTCCTACCCATTTCCCTGTTATTTCTTATGTTCCATAAATGAGTGAAACCATATGATAATCGTCTTTCTCTGCTTATTTCACTTAGCATAATCTCCTCCAGTCCCATCCATGTTGCTGCAAATGTTGGGTAATCGTTCTTCTTGATGGCTGAGTAATATTCCATTGTATATATGGACCACATCATCTGTTGAAGGGCATTTCGTCTCCTTCCACAATTTAGCTATTGTGAACAATGCTGCTATGAACATTGGGGTGCATATGGCCCTTCTCTTCACTACATCTGTATCTTTGGGGTAAATACCCAGTAGTGCAATTGCTGGATCATAGGGTAGCTCTATTTTTACCTTTTTAAGGGACAAGGGCAATTTTCTGAAGTAAGGGGCCAGTTGTAACTCATGACAGTCAATACTTAGCATCGAGGGATAATTGTACCACCTGGTAAAGAGGCTCTGGTAGGGTACTACCTGCACCCACTAACCTGCAATTAATCCATAACTACTTCCCTTTGGAATCTAAAGATCACTCTGAGCATTGTGGTGACCCAGGTGGGTCACTTCTGTTCTTATAGAGTTGTGAAGGTTGTCACAAATGGGCGTAAAACATTCAGTGCATAGGAGGTACTTAATAGCCATGGAGAAGAGGAAGAGTCCCTTGACAACAAGCTGTGACTATTTCCTTCTCCCCTTTGATTCTTTAGCACGTTGTACCTTCATGAGAGCTGCCATTATATTTTCAAAGTAAGAACATTCCTGTCCAACTGGCGTAAGGTGGTATCTTAGTGTGATTTTGATTTGAATTTCCCTGATGGCTAATGATTTTGAACACTTTTTCATGTGTCTGTTAGCCAGTTAGAATGGCAAAAGTTGACAAGGCAAGAAACAATTGTTGGAGAGGATGTGGAGAAAGGGGATCCCTCCTACACTCTTGGTGGGAATGCAAGTTGGTACAGCCACTCTGGAAAACAGTGTGGAGGTCCCTTAAAAAGTTAAAAATTGAGCTACCCTATGATCTAGCAATTGCACTACTGGGTATTTACCCCAAAGATACAGACATAGTGAAGAGAAGGGCCATATGCACCCCAGTGTTCATAGCAGCTTTGTCCACAATAGCTAAATCGTGGAAGGAGCCAAGATGCCCTTCAACAGATGACTGGATTAAGAAGTTGTGGTCCAGGGGCGCCTGGGTGGCACAGCGGTTAAGCATCTGCCTTCAGCTCAGGGCGTGATCCCGGCGTTATGGGATCGAGCCCCACATCAGTCTCCTCCGCTGTGAGCCTGCTCCTTCCTCTCCCACTCCCCCTGCTTGTGTTCCCTCTCTCGCTGGCTGTCTCTATCTCTGTCGAATAAATAAATAAAATCTTAAAAAAAAAAAGGAAGTTGTGGTCCATATATCAATCGGAATACACTCAGCCTATCAAAAGAGACGCGATTACTCCAACATTTGCGCAACATGGATGGCACTGGAGGAGATCAATGCTAAGTGGAAATAAGTCAAGAGAGAAGACGAATTATCATATGGTTTCCTCATTATGGAACATAAGAACTAGGCAAGATGTCGGTAGGAGAAGGGATAAAGGGGGATAATCAGAAAGGGGAATGAATGAGAGACTAGGGACTCTGGAAACAAACTGAGGGCTTGGAGGGGAGGGGGTGGGGATATGGGATAGGCTGGTGATGGGTGTGGGAGGGCACATTATGCATGGGCACTGGGTGTTACACAAATAATGAATCATGTCGAACATTTAGCATCAAAACTAAGGATGTACTGTATGGTGATAACATAATAATAAAAAGATTATTAAAAAAACCCACCCCCCAAAAACCCATTCCTGTCCAGCATTCAAATGCTAGATTCCTTAGGAAGAAATCTTGCCTTATTTCATGTAACATTCATACTGTACACATACCTTGTCTAAGGTAGACTACTAATCAACACTGAGTTTGAGTTGAGTAGTCCTTCAGTTTGAGGGATACCCTTCCTGGTGTTAATATTTTAGTCAACTGATCACTCACCATTAATTCAATGCCTACAAGTTGTGAACCGCTCAAGGGGGCATTGTGTTGGTGGCTGCCTGTTTTCCTTCCTACCTACCCATCTGTCAAGAGTTTCCAGAGTCCATGAAACAGCAACAGGGGTAAGCATCAAATAATTTGAGCAGAGGTTTAGTTAGTCGTGAGTCCTCTAGCAGAGGACCAGGGAAGAGGAGAAGACTATGAGGGAGTCATGCGGGAGAAGGAATGACTGTGTTGGAATTAGTAGACTTGGAATAGGGATGCCTGGGTGGTTCAAAGTCTTTAAGAGTATCTGCCTTTGGCTCAGGTCATGATCTCCAGGGTTCTGGAATTGAGCCCTGCATCAATCCCTCCTCGGGAAGCCTGCTTTCCCTCTCCCACTCCCCCTGCTTGTGTTCCCTCTCTTGCTGTCTGTCAAATAAATAAATAAAATATTAAAATAAAAGGAGACTTGGAATACCACTCAGCTTTGCATCTGTAAAATGGGGCAAAGATGCTGCCTAACTGAACATGCAGGGCTGGCATGGAGGACCAAGGGAGATAATGCAGGTGAAATCCACAGGCCTACGCAGAGAAAAGTAATACATGTTTAAAGACCAATGACGGCTCAAAGGCAAGAATGATAGGCAAAATGGTTTGGAATCCCTCCCTGAAGTTCAAGTGACACATTCTACCTTTACCTCAAGTGTGCTTAGAGAATTCAGTGCCTTAGGGAAAAGAA
>NW_024424453.1:54437532-54451684 GCF_017311325.1 Ursus maritimus | reverse complement strand
CGAATAAATAAATAAAATCTTAAAAAAAAAAAGAAGTTGTGGTCCATATATACAACGGAATATTACTCAGCTATCAAAAAAGAACGATTTCTCAACATTTGCTGCAACATGGATGGCACTGGAGGAGACAATGCTAAGTGAAATAAGTCAAGCAGAGAAAGACAATTATCATATGGTTTCTCTCATCTATGGAACATAAGAACTAGGAAGATCGGTAGGAGAAGAAAGGGATAAAGAAAGGGGGGATAATCAGAAGGGGGAAGGAAGTATGAGAGACTAGGGACTCTGAGAAACAAACTGAGGGCTTTGGAGGGGAGGGGGGTGGGGGAATGGGATAGGCTGGTGATGGGTGGTGGGGAGGGCACATATTGCATGGTGCACTGGGTGTTACATGCAACTAATGAATCATCGAACTTTACATCAAAAACCAGGGATGTACTGTATGGTGACTAACATAATATAATAAAAAAATATTTAAAAAAACCCACCCCCCCCAAAAAACCCATTCCTGTCCAGCATTCAAGTGCTAGATTCCTTAGGGAAGAAATCTTGCCTTATTTCATGTAACATTCCTTACTGTACACATACCTTGTCTAAGGTAGACTACTAATCAACACTGGTTGAGTTGAGTAGTCCTTCAGTTTGAGGGGGATACCCTTCCTGGTGTTAATATTTTAGTCAACTGATCACTCACCATTAATTCAATGCCTACAAGTTGTGAACCGCTCAAGGGGCATTGTGTTGGTGGCTGCCTGTTTTCCTTCCTACCTACCCATCTGTCAAAGAGTTTCAGAGTCCATGAAACAGCAACAGGAGGGTAAGCATCAAGGTAATTTGAGCAGAGGTTTAGTTAGTCCTCTAGTAGGTCCTCTAGCAGAGGACCAGGAAGGAAGACATATAGGGAGTCATGCGGGAGAAGGAATGACTGTGTTGGAATTAGTAGACTTGGAATAGGGATGCCTGGGTGGTTCCGTCTTTAAGTATCTGCCTTTGGCTCAGGTCATGATCTCAGGGTTCTGGAATTGAGCCCTGCATCAGGCTCCCTCCTCGGGAAGCCTGCTTTTCCCTCTCCCACTCCCCCTGCTTGTGTTCCCTCTCTTGCTGTCTGTCAAATAAATAAATAAAATATTAAAATAAAAGGAGACTTGGAATACCACTCAGCTTTGCATCTGTAAAATGGGGCAAAGATGCTGCCTAGCTGAACATGCAGGGCTGGCATGGAGGACCAAGGGAGATAATGCAGGTGAAATCCACAGACTGCGCAGAGAAAAGTAATACATGTTTAAAGACCAATGACGGCTCAAAGGCAAGAATGATAGGCAAAATGGTTTGGAATCCCTCCCTGAAGTTCAAGTGACACATTCTACCTTTACCTCAAGTGTGCTTAGAATTCAGTGCCTTAGGGAAAAGAAAAGAAAAAGAAAATCAGAGTTTTTCCCTCTTCACCTCCTGACTTTAGGTATCTGTACATGCTATAATTAGGGCCCCAGCTTACACCAATTTCTGAAAGTTTCTCATTTAATTTTACAAGGACATATACACTTTACAATGCCTGACACCTACTCAAGCAGGCAAATAATTGTTTTGACACTGTGACAGTTGTAGAGAGTATATTTTAAAAATTTCTTCAACCTGCCAATGGGATAATTAGAGTCTAATTCTCATTTGCCAGGGCAATGAGCTCTCTAGGCCAAATTGCTCCCGGATGGCATGCCAGCCACCTTTCCTGTTCCTCATTGGCTAGTGGGGATTTAGTTCCACATAGATTGTTCCATTCCTCACTGACTGCTGACTGATTTTTGACCTTTAATGATAATACCAATTATGCATTGAGCACATCACTTTTGGTTTTCTTTGGATGGGTGTTTTATTACAATTCTCATTGCTTGAAAAATACCTTTAATTTAATTTACTATAACTGTTGGGCTATTCAGGGCTTCACTTCCCTTATGGCATGACCTTGACACTGGCCCAAGGCATGGGGAAAAACAGAACTGGCACCCACATCTTGGACATGGTGGCCAGGGAAGGAGGGATGGCATGGGGAATAGAGTTCAAGGAAGCAGGTAAAAAGAAAATCTGGCCATGAGGTGAAAATCAGTGAGAGAAATGGCCAGAGGCAGCGTCTCATGTTTTGGGTCAGATTTAGGAAGAATTCTGGACATGCTAGGGGTAGAGGAAGTGGTGTGGTTTCTTTTCTAGATTGTCAGGCTGCACTGCTGGACCATGAGCTTGGGGGCTATTAGGATGCAGAGCCCAGCCTTGGTTAGAGACTCCAAAGAGCATCTCTTCATTCCTACCACAAAATGGATGTGGGATCTGAGCCCCAGACTAGTGAAGTGACCTGTTAGAGGTCACATAGCTTGAAGATGCTCAGTTCAGGTGAAGTTTACTCTGCTGGGCTTTTCAGGAGACATAGAGGAACACTCAGGTATCTATAACTGGTTGCCAAGTTTTTGTTTTTTCACAATTCTACTCTGATTTGTGATTGGGTAAATAAAGAAAATGACTTTAAGATCAAATTTTTCCGAAGGGGTATGTCTTGAAACTTGTCTATCTACATGCACCAAATTGATCATTTTCTTTCAGCGTTTGGACCTTAGATGTATTAATTTTACAGATAGAAAGGTGAGGACTCAGGAGGTGAAGTGGCCTGCTCATGGTCACGTGGCTAATGACTAGTTCTGTGCACCTAAAAAGTATGAATTGGCTCATGTATGTACAGTGATGCTGGACTTTCTAGGTGCACAGAGGAAGCTAGTCAAAGTACTTGTAAACCAGTTTGGGAGATAAGATTTTACTAGCTGTTCCCCCCTATCAGGCATAGGCCAGTGCCCAGAAAAGGGGATGATGGAGGGCTGAGCCACCTTATTCTTGAGTACTAGACTTACATCGTGTGGAACAGGTAGACATAAAGAGGAAAAGCTGTGTTCTGAAGGTGAAGGAAATATCAGAGTTCAGGTAGAGAGTCATGAATGGGGGCTGACAGAGGGGGCAGAGGGAGCACAGAAGCCAGGTGACCTATTTATGGATGCGGAGAGTTAAATTCAAACAGTGCCATAGGGCATTCAGTAAAAATCACCTGTTCTTTATCCCATCCCTGCTTTCCTCTGATTCATTTCCCACAGGTAGGTTCTTCTTGCTTTTGATTCCTCCAATAGTTACCTTCAAAATTCCCCATAGCGTGTGAAACTTTTATTTCTCCAATTATTATTTGAACATTAGCTACCGACTCTCTGTTCTGCATGATTAAAAAGGAAAACAAGAACTATCTCATGTCCTCCACCTTCCCGCCTCTCATCCTACTCTTTTCGTTATCGGGTGGGTTCTTCTACTGGTACATCAAGAATTTTTAAAAGTGGACTTTAAATGCTTCATCTCAATCCATCGAATTTAGACAAATTGGACTCACTGTTCTGAGAGATAGAAGATGAAATGAGAAGCCCTGAACTTCCTTTCACCTTCTCTCCTTGCAATTCTCATGATCATCCAGCTACATCATTAAACATCGTCAAGGCTTATTACTTTTTCATTCTCTTTTATAAATATGCTTAAGCCTTCCCTGCTTTGCCTGTAGCTTGAATTGAGAATTCAAGCACCAATACGGGTCATTAGCAATGTTATGATTACATATTATTCACCCTAAGATCAAGCAGAGTGGCCCTCTGGGAGTAGGAAATGACACAAATTCTGTGTTGTGTAGATTCAGGCCACCCCCTTTCCAAAATAAGCTTTCAGAATATTAAAATGCACTTATTTTCATTTACTTCAGCTTCTCAAAATGATGACATTTTAAATGTGCTTTAAATATGTATTTTATTAATATAGATGTTGTGTCCAAAGTTTGTAATTTTCTTTGATTTTTTTATTGAAACAATTCCTTCATCATTTTACAAAGATTTTCTCATTTGAGCACATTATCAAATAAGAATCTACCTTCTTGTGAAGATTTTTCTCCTGCTACTCCAACTTAATGTTCTAGTTGGGACTTTTTATTTTTCATGGCCTGTTGCACAGTTGTGTCTCGGTTTTCCTTTTTAATGCACTTGTGGCTTTGGGCCCACTGTTTTCATGGGTTCCATTTTCTTGAACTTTTTTTTTTTGTCTCCTCAAGCATATTTTCAAGCAATTTCCCCCCCCCCCCGGGAAGGGGACATAAGGAGGTAACTCCATGAGTCTTGCATGATTTAACATTCAGCCTCAATGTTTAAGTGACAATTTGGTTGGACATAAAGTTATATATTTAAGCTTATTTTCTTGCAGAGCTTTGAAAGCTATTTGTTGTAGGCTGTGTTCTTCAGAAGTGGAGATGGGATTTGGAGACCAAGATATTTATTAAGGATCAACACCTGGGAGGGCAGGATTAGGCCAACTGAGAATCGGAACTGATTTGCAGGCCTGATAAAGCCTCAGCCAACTTGGCAGATGCTTTGCAGTGATTGTTACCATGAATATCTTATGTTGGGCTGAAATGGCTGGGCCTTTATACCTCCCTCTCTCAGTCACCAGATACAGGCTGCCATGAGAAAGGCATGACTTTATGGGACTAGTGTCCTTATAAGAAAATAAAAAGACACCAACAGCACATGAATATGCAGGAAAAAGCCATGTGAAGACAGTGAGAAGGTGGCTATCTGCAAATTAAGGAGAATGGCCTTATGAGAAACCGAACCTGCCAATACCTTGATCTTGGACTTCTAGTCTCCAGAACTGTCAGAAAATTCAATTAAGTCACCCAGTGTGCAGTATTTTGTTATGGCAGCCCTAGCAAATTTATATTGCTCCCTAAGTTTTTCCTGGAGAAGTCTTTGTGACACCTTTATTTAGAACCTATTAAAACCAAAAGTGACTTTCTAATATTTCTGACCTCTATTAAGGTCCAAGGTTAAGTACTGTGGAAAAACATGTTTTAACTATCTTTACACTTGTCATATTCAGATATCCAGCAGAGTCTTCACATAATATCATCTACTCGCCTCCTCTACCTCCCACTTCTCCAAAGAGATCTGTTCTTACCGTAGTTTCAAAATATTCTTCAACTTTTGTAATTTTGCATCAGCATAATGGCCTATGCTCATCCCTAAATCATGACTCCTCAGTGCTAGGAATCAATGAAAAAAAGGAGGTAAGAATAACTTAATTAGTGGTTGGATTTAAATACAACTAACTAGGGAGGTAGGATTTCTGTTTTGCCATTAGGACACTTTTTGGAAAAGAGCAAATTGTCTAAAATCAAAACCTAGTTCTTCTACATCTTAATCCCAGGCATTGAGCTTAATGTTTGATTATCTTTTGATTTGGCTAGATAATTGAATAGATAGTTGAATTGAACAGTAAAGTATAAGCCAAAAAGTTCATCAGTTAAGTATCATGTATTGAATGTGTTATGTTTCTATCTGTGGGCTTAGTGCTCAAAGGACACAAAAGATCCATAAAACGCTGTCTTTCTTCTTAAGGATTGTGTCCTGTAGGCTGACTTGCATGAAATGTTATGGATATAGCTACTCTGGGCTGTAGGAGGTCTAAGAAAAACCAGAGGAATGAGACATATTAGCCCAGTTGAATCACAAACAGGCTGCATGGTTCTGGAAGAGCTGAAAGGTTTGCTGAATTTTTCTCCTTGCTTTCAAGAGAACAGGACTTCTAAGATGTTCAGCACTGCTCTCCAGTGGACTACGCTTTTTTGTGCTGTGCTTCCTTTTTGTTGCTATTTGGCCTGGACAATGCTCTTAGTGCCTGACATCTTTAGTGGACTCTAGTTACTAACTTGGTATCACCCCATTACTAGATGTGACCTAAAAACGAGTTATGCACCTCTCTACGTCTCTAAGTGAGGGTAACTATGGTTCCTTCCCAACACACACGAAGCACTTCCCTAGTTTAGGACATGTAGTAAATACTCACTGAGTATCAGTTATGTGGGGAAGGTGTCTCCTGATCTTCAGGGAGCAATTTAAGCATCATCTTCTCCATGAAGCTTTCCCATCCCCTGCTCAGCTATATTTGGTCTTTCTCCCTCTGGGCTCCTATAGCATTTGCACTTATCTTTCTTTTTTCACATCTCATATTTTACTATAATGATTTGTTTAATTAACTCCTGCACTAGTCTCTTAAATTGTGAGAATCCTATTTTATATTTTACTATAATTGCAGCCTATTATAAAAGTACCTGGCACATAGTAGGCATTCAAAGACTGTAGTTGATTAAATAATTAAGACTGATTGCTCTTTGATTGGGGACTTGGAAGACAGGGAAATAAGAGAGAGGAAAAGATGGAGTTAAATTATAGGACACAGGCAAGGGAGATATTTAAACATTTCTTGATATTCAGTTGGTTGGCTGGCTGGGAATTGATGAGTAGAAAATATGTGATATGATCTGACCCAGTGGAAATTGGGCAGGTTAATGAAGTTCTATTTGGGGAGACTGGCATTCTTGAGAATTCACAAAGCCTGTCTCTACCATCAGCTGTAGCATTATTTTGGTTCTGCTTATAAGTGGCTATTAATGCTTGACTCTAACCAGAGCAGAACCCAGCATCCTCCCAAATGCCATCCTTTGCAAACGGCAAAAGTATTTTCTCAGACTAAATCCCTGAATTTCTCTCAAACTGCTGCAGTGAATTTGCAATTACTTTTCTTGGCCCAAAGAATATCCTTTTAAGACGCAATTTTGAAAAAATTCCAAAGCACCATTATTACAAGTGTAGAAGAAATCTTTATTTTGGAGATTATTCACCTATGATCTGAATCTTTAAAATTGCTTGGTTTATGTGAAGTTTATGATATGTGCTGGGGATTTTTCTCCTTCATGACAGAGATGGCTCAGCCATCTACTCAAGGTGAGTTTGATTTAAATATCATTATTAAGAAGCTGAAATTGGTTCAGGAAATCCTGAGACTGAACACAATTGTTCTGCTCAGATTCTCAAGGACAAAGCTGGGGCACTGAGCCTTGCCTAAAACCCTGGGATGGTGTCCACTTGGATGACAAATTGGAGGTAGTGAAACATTTTGAAACAATGTTTAAGTAAGGATTATTTTTAAAGAACTGTGGTGTGAATCACACTAATTACAACACACTCAGTCTCATAGGTGAGTTGACAAATTTATATACGTTATTAGTGAGATAGATGGGTAGGGAGCAATTTTGTTCCTGTTAACTAAGAAACAGTGCCAGGGTTAGTTAGCAAAATTCCATTTAACATTTTTTTAAACACATAACACTTCACTGGATCCTCATGACTGCCCCTGAGACAGCCATCTCATTTCAGAGACGTTGAAACCTAGATTCAAAGAAGCTAAGTGACTGGCTCCTGATCACAAAATTGTCTGTGACTGTGATGGTCAGTTTTATGTGCCAACTGGTCTAGGCTACTGTCCCTACCTATTCAATCAAATCTAGGTGTTGCTATGAAGGTATTTTACAGATGTAATTAATGTCCATAATCAGTTGACTTTAAATAAGGGAGCTTACTCTCGGTAACCTGGATGGGCCTGATTCTACCAGTTGAACAGCCGTAAGAGCAGGACTGAGTCTTCCCAGAAGAAGAAGTTCTGCCTGCAGACTGCTTCAGCTCATGCCCGAGGGTGCAGCTTCCCGCTCCTATGGCCCTGTCTGTGGATTTTAGGTGTTCCCAGCTGTTCCCCACAATTTCATGAGCCAATTCCTTGCATTAAATCTCTTAGTATATATTTTCTACTGGTTCATTCTCTGGTTGAATCCAGTTCGATGTGATGCAGTGACCAAGAAGTGACTTCTCAAAATATGAAAGCAATAACTTACATTAGTATTGAGATTTATAATTTTAAAATGTGCTCACGTATGATCTTTACTAAATCCTGAGGCTGTGATAAGGTAAGTCAGTCATCATCCTTGCCACACTACCAGTATCACCATTGTCATCATCGTTGTTATTGTTTTACAGCTGAGGAAAAAGATTATGCAGCCAAAAGGCAGGTCTGGGGCCAAGAACCAGATCTTCCCCAATCCCAAAATATTATGTGTAACATCAGCATCTATCTGCGCAAAACTTCAAATACCTTATTCTCTGGGTTCTTGGATATCTTCCGATAGTCATTTCCTCCACTGTAGCCTACAATCGTCACACACCTTTCCAGCCACCACACCCATGGAAAACTCCGGGCCTTGTCATTTTATAACCACACCATTTCTAAAATCTGTATTTTAAACATCCAGTAAGAAAAACCCAAGAAACCATATGATAATTGTCTTTCTCTGCTTGACTTATTTCACTTAGCATAATCCCCTCTAGTTCCAGCCATGTCAATGCAAATGGTGGGTATTTATCCTTTCTAATGGCTGAGTAATATTCCATTGTATATATGAACCACAATTTCTTTATCCATTCATCTGTTGAAGGGCATCTCGGCTCCTTCCACAGTTTGGCTATTGTGGACATTGCTGCTATGAACATTGGGGTGCATGTGGCCCTTCTTTTCACTACATCTTTATCTTTGGGGTAAATACCCAGGAGTGCAATTGCTGGGTCATAGGGTAGCTCTATTTTTAACTTTTTGAGGAACCTCCACACTGTTTTCCAAAGTTGCTGTACTAACTTGCATTATGTGTGGAACATAAGGAATAGCATGGAGGACATTAGGAGAAGGGAGGGAAAAATGAAGGGGGTGGAAATCAGAGGGGGAGATGAACCATGAGAGACTATGGACTAGGGGAAACAAACTGAGGGCTTCAGAGGGAAGGGGTGGTGGGCTACCCTGGTGATGGATATTAAGGAGGTCACGTATTGCATGGAGCACTGGGTGTTATACGCAAACAATGAATCATGGAACACTACATCAAAAACTAATGATGTACTGTATGGTGACTAATATAACCTAATAAAATAAGATAAAATAAAATAAATTAAAAAAGAAAAAGAAAAACCCAAGAAAACAAAAATAAAAATCCTCTAAGCATAAATTTTTCCTGTGGGTTTTTCTTTATCAAAATTCTGGTCATTTTGAAACCCTAATTTAATAGTGAATAGTTTGTTCATGGTTAAGTGTGTCCTAACTACAGTTCTTTATAAAGCAATTTTTATTTAGTAAAACCAAAATTCATTTTTATTCAATGAATGTCAGTTTCACCACCAAGATTCCAATGTGGGTATCTCCTATTGCCAACATAATGCTTAACAGTCTTGAATGATTAAAATGAAGCCACATAAAGTATTTCCACATGATTGTATGTGTGTACATGCATCTCTGCGTGTATTGTATATCATGACACATTAAGTAGAGAACATGTTTGAATCTAACTCCTTGGAAAAATTTATCAAACCATAGAAGAACATTCAGGACTCAATCTCTTGATTTTTTTTTAAAGAATGATGAGGAAAATAAGCAGCTAAAGGTGAGTTGTAGAATATTGTTGAGCTAACGTGACCCATTATTCATTTGTTGAATAAATGCATTGGACTGTCTAAACAGCCTCGTCTCCAGGCACAGTTATAAATCAGGGAAGGATGATCTGCAGTATCATGGTGGAAGATTTTTATTTTCCTGTAAAAGAGCGACATCATCAGAATGACACAGGTCACTCCTGACTTTCAGCTCTTTCATGAGAAGCCTAACTAGCAATAATCCATAGGTGACACACCATTGTGAAAATCCCAGAACCCCTTGGATCACAGATACTGAGAAGGCTTGCATTTAGAGGATAAGAGGAGCACCCACACCCTGATTGCATTGCCCATCCCTCAGGATGGCACAGCAACACACCAAGAGGTCCTCTTTAGGCCTATAGTTTTTGGGAAAGAGAGAGCCCAAGTGAACATCCGGCAAGCCCAGCATTGTGGGATGCTTCTGGGGAGGACCTACTATCTAAGGAATCTGTTCTAGAGCCCCACATGGGCAGGAAACCAGATTCATAACCTCACCCAACTACTGAATATGGACTTCAGTCCCAACTGACCAGGATTCTGACCAGGGAACCAGGGCAGCCACAGAGGCCATCCTATAATCCCACCTGGGTGGGAAGTCAAGCCAGCACCCCTGTCCAACTGTTGAGCATAGTCTCTGGCCTCACATGTGAGCATAGCCTATGATACTGCCTGGCCATGGAGCCCAGCCTACATCCCTTCCTTGCAAAAGAGCCTAGCCTATGGCCTTGCCTGATTGCTGAACACAGCCTGGCCTCACTGGTGTGGATGCACAGCTATGTAGCAAAGTCTCTTGTCCCATCTAACTTCAGGCTACAGCTAGAGGTGCCTCTTGACGGGGAAGCCTGGACAGCAACCTTGCGCAACAGCAGAGCACAGATATGGGTCTATCTGATCACAAAACTCAGCCTGTGTCCCCAACAAACTTTGGAACACAGTCTGTGGTCCCACCTGATTGCAGAACACAGCCAGAGGCCTTGTTCAACTGTGAAGCCCCGCCTTAAGCTCTGCCTGAACATGGAGTTCAGCCAGCAGTACCATCCAGTTGGGGAGCACAACCTAAGACCACACCTGACCAGGAGTGATGGAGAGCCCAGCCCATAGGCTTGCCCAATCATATAGTCCAACCCAGTGGCACCACTCTGCTAGAGAACACAGCCTGCGACCTTGCCTGACCAGAGGTGATTGCAGAGTCCTGTTGGTGGTCCCACCTGACTGTGGAGCCCAGTAAGCAACACCCCCAGCTAACCTCAGAGTACCGGCAGTGGCCTCACCCAACTAGAAACCTTGACAGAAAGCCCAGCCTACCCACAGACACTACCAGCTGACCTGCTCAGGACCCCAAGCTGAGCTGATGGTGAAGGACTGTCCCTGCCAAAGCGAAACTGTGAAGTCTGGAAGAGGAGACTAATCACTTGAATGCACAGATACCAATGCAAAGAATCAAGAATCACAAAGAATCGAGTAAATATGACACAATCATACAAAACTAATAAGTTCCAAAGATGGACCCTAAAGAAATGGAGATCTGTGAACTGTCTGGCAAAGAATTCAGAACAAGCAGAATTCAGAATGTAAATTGGTATAGCCTCTATAGAAAACAACATAGAGTTTCCTCAAAATATTAAAAAGAGAACTAGCATATGATCCAGCAATCCTAACTGAAGGAAATGAAATCACTATCTTGAGGAGATAGCTACACCCCTATGTTCATTGTCCCATTATTTACAATAGTCAAGACATGGAAACAACCTAAATGTACATTGTTGGATAAATAGGTAAATCAATGTGATGTGTCACTTTTAATCATAAATCATTTTCTTGGGATGTTTGTCTTTTCCTTAATGCTTTGCATTTTTAAAATAAGCCTACCCAACTATTAAAAAACAGAGACTATATAAACAGCAAACTTTTCATTTTTATGTTTTTATTATTTTTTTTCATCTTTATCTTTGTGGGGTTCAGTTGCTGGGTCTGCCAGGTAATGGCAGGATACACTTGGGATCATCATTTAATTCCTCTGACACTCAGTGTTCCATCAGTGAAAGGGGAACAAGAAAGCCTATCCATATCATTTTGGGGATTAAAAGGAATAACATATTTAAAATGCTTTGGCAGAAGATCTCAACCTTTTGTTGTCCGTGTATGCTTTTGGCACTCTCATGAAACCTAATGGACTTCTCGGAACAATTACTTTAAATTCCTAAAACAAAATATAGAATTACAAAGAAAGCCAATTATATTGCAGTTACCAAATGTTAGAATACAATACGTATTTCTTTGTTAATATGTTAAAAACTAAAGATAAGGTGGGTGGAGGAAAAAGATGGCAGAGGAGTAGGGGACCCCTTTTTTAGATGGTCCCCTGAATCGAGCTGGATATCTACCAGATCATCTTGAACACCCATGAAATCAGCCTGAGACGTAGGAAGATACATCTGGATCTCTACAAACGAACATCTCCAGTGCTGAGTATTGAGGTATGAAGCAGGCAGCCGTGAATCTGCGCACAGATGTCAGAAGATAAATGGGGAGGCATTCCAAGATGGCAGAGGAGCAGGAGACCTAAAGTTCGTCTGGTCCCAGGAATTCAGCTAGAAAGCTACCAAACTATTCTGAATACCTTTGAACGCAACTGGAGAACAAAGAAAAGAGTAGCAGAAACGCTATGAACAGAAAAGCGACCACTTTCTTCAAGGAAGAGAAAAGATGGCAGAGGAGTAGGAGACCCCTTTCTCAGCTGGTCCTGAGTCGAGCTGGATATCTACCAGACAATCCTGAAAACTCACAGAATCAGCCTGAGACGCAGGAAGATACATCTGGATCTCTACAAATGAACATCTTCAGCACTGAGTATTGAGGTATGAAACGGGGAGCCATGAATCCTCGCACAGATATCGGAAGATAAACAAAAGGGGGAGGGAGATGCTGTGCTCGGGCGCTGGGAAGTGGTAGCCACCTGCACTGGAGAGCAGCCGGACTTGTGGACGGGCACCTGCGAGAGAGCAGACTGAGACCATGAGCCTGAGAATGCGCGTGCAACCAGACTAAAAACCTGAGCTCTGGAGCACACACGAACCATGCTGAAATAGGGAGCTCGGGAGCGCACGTGGGAACCAGGGGCGGCTGTTGGTGTTAGAAGCACAAAGGACAGAGATGTGCTGGCCCTGGAAGTGAGGGCTGGGACACCAGCTGTGGGGCGCACATCCCGGGATGCTGCAGGGTTTTTGGCAGCACCGACGGAAACAGAGTTAAAGTGGTCAAGAGAGCTCAGTGGAGAGTGGACTGCGATCTCTCTGTTCTGAGACAGAGGCTAGGATTTGGCCATTGCTGCTCTGACTCTCAGAAGAGCCACAGAAAACTGCCAGGGAAAGTCGCCAGAGAACAAAAGCCTAGAAATACCAACTCACATTGTGCCCATCCCCATCCCCCCTTGCAGGGGACAGGGAGACTCTACCCAAACAGGGTTGCCTGAATATCAGCGTGGCAGGCCCCTCCCCCAGAAGGCAGGCTGAAAAATCAAGAAGCCCATATCCCTAAGGTCCCTATAAAACAAGTGCACACTGCCTGGGTCCTGGTCAATAATTTGGGCTCTGGGCATCCCTGAACCTCTCCTCATCAGAATGACGAGGAGGAGAAATCCCCCCCAGCAAAGAAAAGATAATGAGTCTGTGGCCTCTGCCACAGAACTGACGGATATGGATATAACCAAATTGTCAGAAATGGAGTTCAGAGTAACAATGGTCAAGATAATGTGTAGGTTTGAAAAAAATATTAATGAAAATATTAACGAGAATACAGAATCTCTAAGGGCAGAAATGAGAGTGAGTCTGGCAGAAATTAAAAATGCCATGAATCAAAGAATCATCGGCATCCCCAAGGGGGTGGAGAAAGAGAGAGGTCTAGAAGAGATATTTGAACAAATTGTAGCTGAAAACTTCCCTAATCTAGCAAAGGAAATAAGCATTCATGTCCAAGAGGCAGAGAGGACCCCTCCCAAGGTCAATGAGAACAGACCTACACCACGTCACGTCATAGTGCAATTTGCAAATATTAGACCCAAGGATACAGTATTGAAAGCAACCAGGAGGAAGAAAATCCTTATGTACAGAGGGAAGAATATCAGAATAACATCAGACCTGTCTATAGAGACCTGGCAGACTAGGAAGGGTTGGCAGGGTATTTTCAAAGCTCTATCTGAGAAGAACATCCAAGGATCCTTTATCCAGCAAGGCTGTCATTCAGAATTGATGGAGAGATAAGGACCTTCCAGGATTGGCAGAAACTGAAGGAATTTTTAACCACCAAACCAGCCCTACAAGAAATATTAACAGGGTTCTATAAAAGTAAAAAGGCCCCAAGAGTGATACAGAACAGAAATTTACAATCTATAGAAACAAAGACTTCATGGGCAACATGACATCATTAAAATCATATCTCTCAATGATCTCTCTCAATGTGAATGGCCTAAATGCTCCCATAAATGCCACAGGGTTGCAGATTAGATAAAAAGACATGGCCCATCCATTTGCTGTCTACAAGAGACACATTTTGAACCTAGAGATACATCTAGACTGAAAGTGAAGGGATGGAAAACCATTTTTCATGCCAGTGGACCTCAAAAGAAAGCTGGGTTAGCAATTCTCATATCAGACAGATTAGATTTTAAATTAAAGACTGTAGTTAGAGATACAGAAGGACACTATATTATTCTTAAAGGATGTATCCAACAAGTGGATATGGCAATT